>NW_027039205.1:0-45000 GCF_034236695.1 Oncorhynchus nerka | reverse complement strand
ACATCGCAGTACCTCTTAATGACATCGCAGTACCTCTTAATGACATCGCAGTACCTCTTAACGACATCGCAGTACCTCTTAACGACATCGCAGTACCTCTTAACGACATCGCAGTACCTCTTAATGACATCCTCTTAACGACAGTACCTCTTAACGACATCTAATGACAGTACCTCTTAATGACATCTTAATGACATCGCAGTACCTCTTAATGACATCCTCTTAATGACATCGCAGTACCTCTCAATGACATCGCAGTACCTCTTAACGACATCGCAGTACCTCTTAATGACATCGCAGTACCTCTTAATGACATCGCAGTACCTCTTAATGACATCGCAGTACCTCTTAATGACATCGCAGTACCTCTTAATGACATCGCAGTACCTCTTAATGACATCGCAGTACCTCTTAATGACATCGCAGTACCTCTCAATGACATCGCAGTACCTCTTAATGACATCGCAGTACCTCTTAACGACATCGCAGTACCTCTTAATGACATCGCAGTACCTCTTAATGACATCGCAGTACCTCTTAATGACATCGCAGTACCTCTTAATGACATCGCAGTACCTCTTAATGACATCGCAGTACCTCTTAACGACATCGCAGTACCTCTTAATGACATCGCAGTACCTCTTAATGACATCGCAGTACCTCTTAATGACATCGCAGTACCTCTTAGACATCCTCTCTTAATGACATCGCAGTACCTCTTAATGACATCGCAGTACCTCTTAATGACATCGCAGTACCTCTTAGTACCTCTCAATGACATCGCAGTACCTCTTAACGACATCGCAGTACCTCTTAATGACATCGCAGTACCTCTTAATGACATCGCAGTACCTCTTAACGACATCGCAGTACCTCTTAATGACATCGCAGTACCTCTTAATGACATCGCAGTACAATGACATCGCAGTACCTCTTAATGACATCGCAGTACCTCTTAATGACATCGCAGTACCTCTTAACGACATCGCAGTACCTCTTAATGACATCGCAGTACCTCTTAACGACATCGCAGTACCTCTTAATGACATCGCAGTACCTCTTAACGACATCGCAGTACCTCTTAATGACATCGCAGTACCTCTTAACGACATCGCAGTACCTCTTAATGACATCGCAGTACCTCTTAATGACATCGCAGTACCTCTTATAAATATCGCAGTACCTCTTAATGACATCGCAGTACCTCTTAATGACATCGCAGTACTCTTAACGACATCGCAGTACCTCTTACCTCTTAATGACATCGCAGTACCTCTTAACATCGCATGACCTCTTAATGACATCGCAGTACCTCTTAATGACATCGCAGTACCTCTTAATGACATCTTAAGTACCTCTTAATGACATCGCAGTACCTCTTAATGACATCGCAGTACCTCTTAATGACATCGCAGTACCTCTTAATGACATCGCAGTACCTCTTAATGACATCGCAGTACCTCTTAATGACATCGCAGTACCTCTTAATGACATCGCAGTACCTCTTAATGACATCGCAGTACCTCTTAATGACATCGCAGTACCTCTTAATGACATCGCAGTACCTCTTAATGACACAGACCTCCATCATTCTTAGTACCTCTTAATGACATCGCAGTACCTCTTAACGACATCGCAGTACCTCTTAATGACATCCAAGAGTACCTCTTAACAGACATCCAGTACCTCTGTAGACCCTCTTAATGACATCGCAGTACCTCTTAATGACATCGCAGTACCTCTCAATGACATCGCAGTACCTCTTAATGACATCGCAAAAACAGGTTTAGACATATTTTATAAATAAATACCTTACTTGCATAAATATTCAGACCCTTTGCTATGAGACTTGAAATTGATCTCAGGTACTTCCTGTTTCCATTGATCATCCTTGAGATGTTTCTACAACTTGATTGGAGTCCAACTGTGGTAAATTCAATTGATTGGACATGATTTGGAAAGGCACACACCTGTCTATATAAGGTCACACAGTTGACAGGCGCATGTCAGAGCAAACAACCAAGCCATGAAGTCGAAGGAATTGTCCGTAGAGCTCAGAGACAGGATTGTGTCGAGGCACAGATCTGGGGAAGAGGACCAACACATTTCTGCAGCATTGAAGGTCCCTAAGAACACAGTGGCCTCCATCATTCTGCAGCATTGAAGGTCCCCAAGAACACAGTGGCCTCCATCATTCTTAAATGGAAGAAGTTTGGAACCACCAAGACTTCCTAGAGCTGGCCGACCGGACAAACTGAGCAATCGGTGGAGAAGGGCCTTGGTCAGGGAGGTGACCAAGAACCCGATGGTCACTCTGACAGAGCTCCAGAGTTCCTCTGTGGAGATGGGAGAACCTTCCAGAAGGACAACCATCTCTGCAGCCCTCCAGGCCTTTATGGTAGAGTGGCCAGATGGAAGCCACTCCTCAGCAAAAGGCACATGACAGCCCGCTTGGAGTTTGCCAAAAGACACCCGAAGGACTCTCAGACCATGAGAAATAAGATTTTCCTGTCTGATGAAACCAAGATGGATGGATCTTTGACCTGAATGCCAAGCGTCAAGTCTGGAGGAAACCTGGCACCGTCCCTACGGTGAAGCATGGTGGTGGCAGCATTGTGCTGTGGGGATGTTTTTCAGCGGTAGGGACTGGGAGACTAGTCAGGATCGAGGGAAGGATGAACAGAAGCGCTCAGGATCTCAGACTGGGGGTGAAGGTTCACCTTCCAACAGGACAACGACCCTAAGCACACAGCCAAGACAATGCAGGAGTGGCTTCGGGACAAGTCTCTGAATGTCCTTGAATGGCCAAGCCACTTAAAAATAAAAAATAAAACAAACATTTAGGGGGAGGAACCCCCCCCCCCACGCTATACATTTTCCGGTGTTTGTCTATAACTCTGTCTGTGTCTATAACTCTGTCTGTGTCTATAACTCTGTCTGTGTCTATAACTCTGTGTGTCTATAACTCTGTGTGTCTATAACTCTGTCTGTGTCTATAACTCTGTCTGTGTCTATAACTCTGTGTGTGTCTATAACTCTGTCTGTGTCTATAACTCTGTGTGTCTATAACTCTGTCTGTGTCTATAACTCTGTGTGTCTATAACTCTGTGTGTCTATAACTCTGTCTGTGTCTATAACTCTGTGTGTCTATAACTCTGTCTGTGTCTATAACTCTGTCTGTGTCTATAACTCTGTCTGTGTCTATAACTCTGTGTGTCTATAACTCTGTCTGTGTCTATAACTCTGTCTGTGTCTATAACTCTGTCTGTGTCTATAACTCTGTCTGTGTCTATAACTCTGTGTGTCTATAACTCTGTCTGTGTGTCTATAACTCTGTCTGTGTGTCTATAACTCTGTCTGTGTGTCTATAACTCTGTCTGTGTCTATAACTCTGTCTGTGTCTATAACTCTGTCTGTGTCTATAACTCTGTCTGTGTCTATAACTCTGTCTGTGTCTATAACTCTGTCTGTGTGTCTATAACTCTGTCTGTGTCTATAACTCTGTCTGTGTCTATAACTCTGTGTGTCTATAACTCTGTGTGTCTATAACTCTGTGTGTCTATAACTCTGTCTGTGTCTATAACTCTGTCTGTGTCTATAACTCTGTCTGTGTCTATAACTCTGTCTGTGTCTATAACTCTGTGTGTCTATAACTCTGTCTGTGTCTATAACTCTGTCTGTGTCTATAACTCTGTCTGTGTCTATAACTCTGTCTGTGTCTATAACTCTGTGTGTCTATAACTATGTGTGTCTATAACTATGTGTGTCTATAACTCTGTGTGTGTCTATAACTCTGTCTGTGTCTATAACTCTGTGTGTCTATAACTCTGTGTGTCTATAACTCTGTCTGTGTTGTAGAATCGGTGAGGGGGGTGGTGCAGGTCCGTCTCCTCCCAGCCTGGCTGAATCTTCTCCAGGGTGATGTGTTGGAGCTGTTACATAAACTGGATGTAGAGAACTGCTCTCAGACCGCCCTGGACACACTGACCGCTCTGTTCACACACACACCTCAGGACCAGCTGCTCCACCACTGCCTTCAGCTGGACGACAGGTACACACACACACACACACACTCACACACACACACCGCCCTGGACACACTGACCGCTCTGTTCACACACACACCTCAGGACCAGCTGCTCCACCACCGCCTTCAGCTGGACGACAGGTACACACACACACACACACTCACACACACACACCGCCCTGGACACACTGACCGCTCTGTTCACACACACACCTCAGGACCAGCTGCTCCACCACCGCCTTCAGCTGGACGACAGGTACACACACACACACACACACACCGCCCCTGGACACACTGACCGCTCTGTTCACACACACACCTCAGGACCAGCTGCTCCACCACCGCCTTCAGCTGGACGACAGGTACACACACACACACACACACACACCCCTGGACACCTGCTTGCTCACACACACTGCTGGCTGACTGGTGTCTGTCTGTCTGTCTGACTGACTCACACACACTGACTGTCTCTCTGTACACATGCACACACCACACACACACACACTGTCCTGTGACAGCGTGTTGTACTGGAGAGCTCTGTTGAGACTGGCTGTCACACACGGCTGGCTGACTGGCTGTCTGGCCGACCGACTGGCCGTCACACACACACACACACACACCGCCCTGGCTGACTGATCACACACACCGACTGGCTGGCTGACTGGCTGGCTGTCTGACTGACTCACACACTGACTGTCTCTCTGTAGGATGCTGGTCCCGGCTGGGTTTCTGTCCTGTGAGAGCGTGTTGTACTGGAGAGCTCTGTTGAGACCGGCTGTCTGACCACTGTCACACACTGACTGACCGCCTGGCTGGCTGACTGGCTGGCTGTCTGACTGACTCTCACACACTGACTGTCTCTCTGTAGGATGCTGGTCCCGGCTGGGTCTCTGTCCTGTGAGAGCATGTTGTACTGGAGAGCTCTGTGTTAGACTGGCTGTCTGACCGGCTGACTGACTGGCTGGCTGGCTGACTGGCTGGCTGTCTGACTGACTCTCACACACTGACTGTCTCTCTGTAGGATGCTGGTCCCGGCTGGGTCTCTGTCCTGTGAGAGCGTGTTGTACTGGAGAGCTCTGTGTGAGACTGGCTGTCTGACCGGCTGACTGACTGGCTGGCTGGCTGACTGGCTGGCTGTCTGACTGACTCTCACACACTGACTGTCTCTCTGTAGGATGCTGGTCCCGGCTGGGTCTCTGTCCTGTGAGAGCGTGTTGTACTGGAGAGCTCTGTGTGAGACTGGCTGTCTGACCGGCTGACTGACTGGCTGGCTGGCTGACTGGCTGGCTGTCTGACTGACTCTCACACACTGACTGTCTCTCTGTAGGATGCTGGTCCCGGCTGGGTCTCTGTCCTGTGAGAGCGTGTTGTACTGGAGAGCTCTGTGTGAGACTGGCTGTCTGACCGGCTGACTGACTGGCTGGCTGGCTGACTGGCTGGCTGTCTGACTCTGACTCTCACACACTGACTGTCTCTCTGTAGGATGCTGGTCCCGGCTGGGTCTCTGTCCTGTGAGAGCGTGTTGTACTGGAGAGCTCTGTGTGAGACTGGCTGTCTGACCGGCTGACTGACTGGCTGGCTGGCTGACTGGCTGGCTGTCTGACTGACTCTCACACACTGACTGTCTCTCTGTAGGATGCTGGTCCCGGCTGGGTCTCTGTCCTGTGAGAGCGTGTTGTACTGGAGAGCTCTGTGTGAGTTCGTTAAGACTAAAGGGGATGAAGGAGAGGAGATGTTGGAGAAGCTGCTGCCCGAGGCTGCTACCTTCGCTGAATACCTCTACGGGTAAGACCACTACTACACCCCATACATCACCCTGACTACGGGTAAGACCACTACTACACCCCATACATCACCCTGACTACGGGTAAGACCACCACTACATCACCCTGACTACGGGTAAGACCACCACTACATCACCCTGACTACGGGGAAGGCCACTACTACACCCCATACATCACCCTGACTACGGGTAAGACCCCCACTACACCCCATACATCACCCTGACTACGGGTAAGACCACTACTACACCCCATACATCACCCTGACTACGGGTAAGACCCCCACTACACCCCATACATCACCCTGACTACGGGTAAGACCACTACTACACCCCATACATCACCCTGACTACGGGTAAGACCACCACTACACCCCATACATCACCCTGACTACGGCTAAGACCACCACTACACCCCATACATCACCCTGACTACGGGTAAGACCACCCCATACATCACCCTGACTACGGGTAAGACCACCACTACACCCCATACATCACCCTGACTACGGGTAAGACCACCACTACATCACCCTGACTACGGGTAAGACCACCACTACACCCCATACATCACCCTGACTACGGGTAAGACCCCCACTACACCCCATACATCACCCTGACTACGGGTAAGACCACTACATCACCCTGACTACGGGTAAGACCACCACTACACCCCATACATCACCCTGACTACGGGTAAGACCACCCCATACATCACCCTGACTACGGGTAAGACCACCACTACATCACCCTGACTACGGGTAAGACCACCACTACACCCCATACATCACCCTGACTACGGGTAAGACCACCACTACATCACCCTGACTACGGGTAAGACCACCACTACACCCCATACATCACCCTGACTACGGGTAAGACCACCACTACATCACCCTGACTACGGGTAAGACCACCCCATACATCACCCTGACTACGGGTAAGACCACCCCATACATCACCCTGACTACGGGTAAGACCACCACTACATCACCCTGACTACGGGTAAGACCACCACTACATCACCCTGACTACGGGTAAGACCACCACTACATCACCCTGACTACGGGTAAGACCACCACTACATCACCCTGACTACATCACATCACATATGTCAACTCCCCCTACCCTCTCCTGTATGTACCTCTAGCCAGTACCCCCCGCAACCCTTTCCCAGGGTACATCAGCTCTGCTAGTCGTGGAATATATCAAATCCTTGGACAGGCATTGGTGGTATTGGAGGAGAGGTTTGGGGGAACACTGACTCAAGTCTGTCCCAGTCTATAGGACCAGTATTTTAAGGCTAGTCCTTGTGATATCTAGACTGGAAGCGTGTAGGTAGACTGTAGAGATGTTAGGGTCAGTACTCTGACAGGCCGTTGTGTCCCCTGTTTCAGGGTAGGGGTTCTGATCTAGGATCAGTTTGGACCCGGATCAGTACTCTGACAGGCCGTTGTCTCAGGGTAGGAGTTCTGATCTAGGATCAGTTTGGACCCGGATCAGCACTCTGACAGGCCGTTGTCTCAGGGTAGGGGTTCTGATCTAGGATCAGTTTGGACCCGGATCAGTACTCTGACAGGCCGTTGTCTCAGGGTAGGAGTTCTGATCTAGGATCAGTTTGGACCCGGATCAGTACTCTGACAGGCCGTTGTCTCAGGGTAGGAGTTCTGATCTAGGATCAGTTTGGACCCGGATCAGCACTCTGACAGGCCGTTGTCTCAGGGTAGGGGTTCTGATCTAGGATCAGTTTGGACCCGGATCAGTACTCCTCCTCTGAGCCTCTTTGTGAATACAGTCCATTGTCTCCCGTCTGTTCTCTCTAGATATGTGAAGGGCCTGCCAGTGCTGTCGGCCAACCAGAGAAACATTGCTACTAGGTGTGTCCAGACAGTGTAGTAGTGGTAACATGTTATAACTGGTATATGAAGACAGTGTAGTAGTGTTAACATGTTATAACTGGTATATGAAGACAGTGTAGTAGTGTTAACATGTTATAACTGGTATATGAAGACAGTGTAGTAGTGGTAACATGTTATAACTGGTATATGAAGACAGTGTAGTAGTGTTAACATGTTATAACTGGTATATGAAGACAGTGTAGTAGTGGTAACATGTTATAACTGGTATATGAAGACAGTGTAGTAGTGTTAACATGTTATAACTGGTATATGAAGACAGTGTAGTAGTGGTAACATGTTATAACTGGTATATGAAGACAGTGTAGTAGTGTTAACATGTTATAACTGGTATATGAAGACAGTGTAGTAGTGTTAACATGTTATAACTGGTATATGAAGACAGTGTAGTAGTGTTAACATGTTATAACTGGTATATGAAGACAGTGTAGTAGTGTTAACATGTTATAACTGGTATATGAAGACAGTGTAGTAGTGTTAACATGTTATAACTGGTATATGAAGACAGTGTAGTAGTGTTAACATGTTATAACTGGTATATGAAGACAGTGTAGTAGTGGTAACATGTTATAACTGGTATATGAAGACAGTGTAGTAGTGTTATAACTGGTATATGAAGACAGTGTAGTATTAACATGTTATAACTGGTATATGAAGACAGTGTAGTAGTAGTAACATGTTATAACTGGTATATGAAGACAGTGTAGTAGTAGTAACATGTTATAACTGGTATATGAAGACAGTGTAGTAGTGTTAACATGTTATAACTGGTATATGAAGACAGTGTAGTAGTGTTAACATGTTATAACTGGTATATGAAGACAGTGTAGTAGTGTTAACATGTTATAACTGGTATATGAAGACAGTGTAGTAGTGTAGTGTTAACATGTTATAACTGGTATATGAAGACAGTGTAGTAGTGGTAACATGTTATAACTGGTATATGTAGACAGTGTAGTAGTGGTAACATGTTACAGTGTAGTAGTGTTAACATGTTATAACTGGTATATGAAGACAGTGTAGTAGTGTTAACATGTTATAACTGGTATATGAAGACAGTGTAGTAGTAGTAACATGTTATAACTGGTATATGAAGACAGTGTAGTAGTAACATGTTATAACTGGTATATGAAGACAGTGTAGTAGTGGTAACATGTTATAACTGGTATATGAAGACAGTGTAGTAGTGGTAACATGTTATAACTGGTATATGAAGACAGTGTAGTAGTAGTAACATGTTATAACTGGTATATGAAGACAGTGTAGTAGTAACATGTTATAACTGGTATATGAAGACAGTGTAGTAGTGGTAACATGTTATAACTGGTATATGAAGACAGTGTAGTAGTGGTAACATGTTATAACTGGTATATGAAGACAGTGTAGTAGTAGTAACATGTTATAACTGGTATATGAAGACAGTGTAGTAGTGTTAACATGTTATAACTGGTATATGAAGACAGTGTAGTAGTGTTAACATGTTATAACTGGTATATACCTACATTAACATGTTATAACTGGTATATGAAGACAGTGTAGTAGTAGTAACATGTTATAACTGGTATATGAAGACAGTGTAGTAGTGTTAACATGTTATAACTGGTATATGAAGACAGTGTAGTAGTGTTAACATGTTATAACTGGTATATGAAGACAGTGTAGTAATGTTATAACTGGTATATGAAGACAGTGTAGTATTAACATGTTATAACTGGTATATGAAGACAGTGTAGTAGTGTTAACATGTTATAACTGGTATATGAAGACAGTGTAGTAGTGGTAACATGTTATAACTGGTATATGAAGACAGTGTAGTAGTGGTAACATGTTATAACTGGTATATGAAGACAGTGTAGTAGTGTTAACATGTTATAACTGGTATATGAAGACAGTGTAGTAGTGGTAACATGTTATAACTGGTATATGAAGACAGTGTAGTAGTGTAGTGTTAACATGTTATAACTGGTATATGAAGACAGTGTAGTAGTATTAACATGTTATAACTGGTATATGAAGACAGTGTAGTAGTGGTAACATGTTATAACTGGTATATGAAGACAGTGTAGTAGTGTTAACATGTTATAACTGGTATATGAAGACAGTGTAGTAGTAGTAACATGTTATAACTGGTATATGAAGACAGTGTAGTAGTGTTAACATGTTATAACTGGTATATGAAGACAGTGTAGTAGTAGTAACATGTTATAACTGGTATATGAAGACAGTGTAGTAGTAGTAACATGTTATAACTGGTATATGAAGACAGTGTAGTAGTGGTAACATGTTATAACTGGTATATGAAGACAGTGTAGTAGTAGTAACATGTTATAACTGGTATATGAAGACAGTGTAGTAGTGGTAACATGTTATAACTGGTATATGAAGACAGTGTAGTAGTGGTAACATGTTATAACTGGTATATGAAGACAGTGTAGTAGTGGTAACATGTTATAACTGGTATATGAAGACAGTGTAGTAGTGTTAACATGTTATAACTGGTATATACCTACATTAACATGTTATAACTGGTATATGAAGACAGTGTAGTAGTAGTAACATGTTATAACTGGTATATGAAGACAGTGTAGTAGTAGTAACATGTTATAACTGGTATATGAAGACAGTGTAGTAGTGTTAACATGTTATAACTGGTATATGAAGACAGTGTAGTAGTGTTAACATGTTATAACTGGTATATGAAGACAGTGTAGTAGTGTTAACATGTTATAACTGGTATATGAAGACAGTGTAGTAGTGTAGTGTTAACATGTTATAACTGGTATATGAAGACAGTGTAGTAGTGGTAACATGTTATAACTGGTATATGAAGACAGTGTAGTAGTAGTAACATGTTATAACTGGTATATGAAGACAGTGTAGTAGTAGTTAACATGTTATAACTGGTATATGAAGACAGTGTAGTAGTAAACATGTTATAACTGGTATATGAAGAAGACAGTGTAGTAGTGGTAACATGTTATAACTGGTATATGAAGACAGTGTAGTAGTGGTAACATGTTATAACTGGTATATGAAGACAGTGTAGTAGTGGTAACATGTTATAACTGGTATATGAAGACAGTGTAGTAGTAGTAACATGTTATAACTGGTATATGAAGACAGTGTAGTAGTAGTAACATGTTATAACTGGTATATGAAGACAGTGTAGTAGTGTTAACATGTTATAACTGGTATATACCTACATTAACATGTTATAACTGGTATATGAAGACAGTGTAGTAGTAGTAACATGTTATAACTGGTATATGAAGACAGTGTAGTAGTGTTAACATGTTATAACTGGTATATGAAGACAGTGTAGTAGTGTTAACATGTTATAACTGGTATATGAAGACAGTGTAGTAATGTTATAACTGGTATATGAAGACAGTGTAGTAGTAGTAACATGTTATAACTGGTATGTTATAACTGGTATATGAAGACAGTGTAGTAGTGTTAACATGTTATAACTGGTATATGAAGACAGTGTAGTAGTGGTAACATGTTATAACTGGTATATGAAGACAGTGTAGTAGTGGTAACATGTTATAACTGGTATATGAAGACAGTGTAGTAGTGTTAACATGTTATAACTGGTATATGAAGACAGTGTAGTAGTGGTAACATGTTATAACTGGTATATGAAGACAGTGTAGTAGTGTAGTGTTAACATGTTATAACTGGTATATGAAGACAGTGTAGTAGTATTAACATGTTATAACTGGTATATGAAGACAGTGTAGTAGTGGTAACATGTTATAACTGGTATATGAAGACAGTGTAGTAGTGTTAACATGTTATAACTGGTATATGAAGACAGTGTAGTAGTAGTAACATGTTATAACTGGTATATGAAGACAGTGTAGTAGTAACATGTTATAACTGGTATATGAAGACAGTGTAGTAGTGGTAACATGTTATAACTGGTATATGAAGACAGTGTAGTAGTAGTAACATGTTATAACTGGTATATGAAGACAGTGTAGTAGTAGTAACATGTTATAACTGGTATATGAAGACAGTGTAGTAGTGGTAACATGTTATAACTGGTATATGAAGACAGTGTAGTAGTGGTAACATGTTATAACTGGTATATGAAGACAGTGTAGTAGTGGTAACATGTTATAACTGGTATATGAAGACAGTGTAGTAGTGTTAACATGTTATAACTGGTATATGAAGACAGTGTAGTATTAACATGTTATAACTGGTATATGAAGACAGTGTAGTAGTAGTAACATGTTATAACTGGTATATGAAGACAGTGTAGTAGTATTAACATGTTATAACTGGTATATGAAGACAGTGTAGTAGTAGCAACATGTTATAACTGGTATATGAAGACAGTGTAGTAGTGGTAACATGTTATAACTGGTATATGAAGACAGTGTAGTAGGGTTAACATGTTATAACTGGTATATACCTACATTAACATGTTATAACTGGTATATGAAGACAGTGTAGTAGTGTTAACATGTTATAACTGGTATATGAAGACAGTGTAGTAGTATTAACATATGAAGACAGTGTAGTAGTGGTAACATGTTATAACTGGTATATGAAGACAGTGTAGTAGTGTTAACATGTTATAACTGGTATATGAAGACAGTGTAGTAGTATTAACATGTTATAACTGGTATATGAAGACAGTGTAGTAGTGGTAACATGTTATAACTGGTATATGAAGACAGTGTAGTAGTGTTAACATGTTATAACTGGTATAGTGAAGTTATAGTGTAGTGTAGTATTAACATGTTATAACTGGTATATGAAGACAGTGTAGTAGTGGTAACATGTTATAACTGGTATATGAAGACAGTGTAGTAGTGTTAACATGTTATAACTGGTATATGAAGACAGTGTAGTAGTGGTAACATGTTATAACTGGTATATGAAGACAGTGTAGTAGTGTTATAACTGGTATATGAAGACAGTGTAGTAGTGGTAACATGTTATAACTGGTATATGAAGACAGTGTAGTAGTGGTAACATGTTATAACTGGTATATGAAGACAGTGTAGTAGTGGTAACATGTTATATAACTGGTATATGAAGACAGTGTAGTAGTGTTAACATGTTATAACTGGTATATGAAGACAGTGTAGTAGTGGTAACATGTTATAACTGATATATACCAGTGTAGTATTAACAAGTTATAACTGGTATATGAAGACAGTGTAGTAGTGGTAACATGTTATAACTGGTATATGAAGACAGTGTAGTAGTGTTAACATGTTATAACTGGTATATGAAGACAGTGTAGTAGTGGTAACATGTTATAACTGGTATATGAAGACAGTGTAGTAGTGGTAACATGTTATAACTGGTATATGAAGGCAGTGTAGTAGTGGTAACATGTTATAACTGGTATATGAAGACAGTGTAGTATTAACATGTTATAACTGGTATATGAAGACAGTGTAGTAGTGTAGTAGTAACATGTTATAACTGGTATATGAAGACAGTGTAGTAGTGGTAACATGTTATAACTGGTATATGAAGACAGTGTAGTAGTGGTAACATGTTATAACTGGTATATGAAGACAGTGTAGTAGTGTAGTGTTAACATAACATGTTATAACTGGTATATGAAGACAGTGTAGTAGTAACATGTTATAACTGGTATATGAAGACAGTGTAGTAGTGTTAATATGTTATAACTGGTATATGAAGACAGTGTAGTAGTGGTAACATGTTATAATTGGTATATGAAGACAGTGTAGTAGTGGTAACATGTTATAACTGGTATATGAAGACAGTGTAGTAGTGGTGACATGTTATAACTGGTATATGAAGACAGTGTAGTAGTGTTAACATGTTATAACTGGTATATGAAGACAGTGTAGTAGTAGTAACATGTTATAACTGGTATATGAAGACAGTGTAGTAGTAGTAACATGTTATAACTGGTATATGAAGACAGTGTAGTAGTGGTAACATGTTATAACTGGTATATTAAGACAGTGTAGTAGTAGTAACATGTTATAACTGGTATATGAAGACAGTGTAGTAGTGTAGTGTTAACATGTTATAACTGGTATATGAAGACAGTGTAGTATTAACATGTTATAACTGGTATATGAAGACAGTGTAGTAGTGTTAACATGTTATAACTGGTATATGAAGACAGTGTAGTAGTGGTAACATGTTATAACTGGTATATGAAGACAGTGTAGTAGTGGTAACATGTTATAACTGGTATATGAAGACAGTGTAGTAGTAGTAACATGTTATAACTGGTATATGAAGACAGTGTAGTAGTAACATGTTATAACTGGTATATGAAGACAGTGTAGTAGTGGTAACATGTTATAACTGGTATATGAAGACAGTGTAGTAGTGGTAACATGTTATAACTGGTATATGAAGACAGTGTAGTAGTGGTAACATGTTATATAACTGGTATATGAAGACAGTGTAGTAGTGTTAACATGTTATAACTGGTATATGAAGACAGTGTAGTAGTGGTAACATGTTATAACTGATATATACCTACATTAACAAGTTATAACTGGTATATGAAGACAGTGTAGTAGTGGTAACATGTTATAACTGGTATATGAAGACAGTGTAGTAGTGTTAACATGTTATAACTGGTATATGAAGACAGTGTAGTAGTGGTAACATGTTATAACTGGTATATGAAGACAGTGTAGTAGTGGTAACATGTTATAACTGGTATATGAAGGCAGTAGTAGTGGTAACATGTTATAACTGGTATATGAAGACAGTGTAGTACAACATGTTATAACTGGTATATGAAGACAGTGTAGTAGTGTAGTAGTAACATGTTATAACTGGTATATGAAGACAGTGTAGTAGTGGTAACATGTTATAACTGGTATATGAAGACAGTGTAGTAGTGGTAACATGTTATAACTGGTATATGAAGACAGTGTAGTAGTGGTAACATGTTATAACTGGTATATGAAGACAGTGTAGTAGTGGTAACATGTTATAACTGGTATATGAAGACAGTGTAGTAGTATAACATGTTATAACTGGTATATGAAGACAGTGTAGTAGTATTAACATGTTATAACTGGTATATGAAGACAGTGTAGTAGTGTAACATGTTATAACTGGTATATGAAGACAGTGTAAGTGGTAACATGTTATAACTGGTATATGAAGACAGTGTAGTAGTGGTAACATGTTATAACTGGTATATGAAGACAGTGTAGTAGTGGTAACATGTTATAACTGGTATATGAAGACAGTGTAGTATTAACATGTTATAACTGGTATATGAAGACAGTGTAGTAGTAGTAACATGTTATAACTGGTATATGAAGACAGTGTAGTAGTAGTAACATGTTATAACTGGTATATGAAGACAGTGTAGTAGTAGTAACATGTTATAACTGGTATATGAAGACAGTGTAGTAGTAGTAACATGTTATAACTGGTATATGAAGACAGTGTAGTAGTAGTAACATGTTATAACTGGTATATGAAGACAGTGTAGTAGTGGTAACATGTTATAACTGGTATATGAAGACAGTGTAGTAGTGTTAACATGTTATAACTGGTATATGACCTGTACATTAACATGTTATAACTGGTATATGAAGACAGTGTAGTAGTAGTAACATGTTATAACTGGTATATGAAGACAGTGTAGTAGTGGTAACATGTTATAACTGGTATATGAAGACAGTGTAGTAGTGGTAACATGTTATAACTGGTATATGAAGACAGTGTAGTAGTGGTAACATGTTATAACTGGTATATGAAGACAGTGTAGTAGGGTTAACATGTTATAACTGGTATATAAGACAGTGTATTAACATGTTATAACTGGTATATGAAGACAGTGTAGTAGTGTTAACATGTTATAACTGGTATATGAAGACAGTGTAGTAGTATTAACATGTTATAACTGGTATATGAAGACAGTGTAGTAGTGTTAACATGTTATAACTGGTATATGAAGACAGTGTAGTAGTATTAACATGTTATAACTGGTATATGAAGACAGTGTAGTAGTGGTAACATGTTATAACTGGTATATGAAGACAGTGTAGTAGTGTTAACATGTTATAACTGGTATATGAAGACAGTGTAGTAGTATTAACATGTTATAACTGGTATATGAAGACAGTGTAGTAGTGGTAACATGTTATAACTGGTATATGAAGACAGTGTAGTAGTGTTAACATGTTATAACTGGTATATGAAGACAGTGTAGTAGTGGTAACATGTTATAACTGGTATATGAAGACAGTGTAGTAGTAAACATGTTATAACTGGTATATGAAGACAGTGTAGTAGTGGTAACATGTTATAACTGGTATATGAAGACAGTGTAGTAGTGGTAACATGTTATAACTGGTATATGAAGACAAGACAGTGTAGTAGTGGTAACATGTTATATAACTGGTATATGAAGACAGTGTAGTAGTGTTAACATGTTATAACTGGTATATGAAGACAGTGTAGTAGTGGTAACATGTTATAACTGATATATACCTACATTAACAAGTTATAACTGGTATATGAAGACAGTGTAGTAGTGGTAACATGTTATAACTGGTATATGAAGACAGTGTAGTAGTGTTAACATGTTATAACTGGTATATGAAGACAGTGTAGTAGTGGTAACATGTTATAACTGGTATATGAAGACAGTGTAGTAGTGGTAACATGTTATAACTGGTATATGAAGGCAGTGTAGTAGTGGTAACATGTTATAACTGGTATATGAAGACAGTGTAGTATTAACATGTTATAACTGGTATATGAAGACAGTGTAGTAGTGTAGTAGTAACATGTTATAACTGGTATATGAAGACAGTGTAGTAGTGGTAACATGTTATAACTGGTATATGAAGACAGTGTAGTAGTGGTAACATGTTATAACTGGTATATGAAGACAGTGTAGTAGTGGTAACATGTTATAACTGGTATATGAAGACAGTGTAGTAGTAACATGTTATAACTGGTATATGAAGACAGTGTAGTAGTGTTAATATGTTATAACTGGTATATGAAGACAGTGTAGTAGTGGTAACATGTTATAATTGGTATATGAAGACAGTGTAGTAGTGGTAACATGTTATAACTGGTATATGAAGACAGTGTAGTAGTGGTGACATGTTATAACTGGTATATGAAGACAGTGTAGTAGTGTTAACATGTTATAACTGGTATATGAAGACAGTGTAGTAGTAGTAACATGTTATAACTGGTATATGAAGACAGTGTAGTAGTAGTAACATGTTATAACTGGTATATGAAGACAGTGTAGTAGTGGTAACATGTTATAACTGGTATATGAAGACAGTGTAGTAGTAGTAACATGTTATAACTGGTATATGAAGACAGTGTAGTAGTGTTAACATGTTATAACTGGTATATGAAGACAGTGTAGTATTAACATGTTATAACTGGTATATGAAGACAGTGTAGTAGTGTTAACATGTTATAACTGGTATATGAAGACAGTGTAGTAGTGGTAACATGTTATAACTGGTATATGAAGACAGTGTAGTAGTGGTAACATGTTATAACTGGTATATGAAGACAGTGTAGTAGTAGTAACATGTTATAACTGGTATATGAAGACAGTGTAGTAGTAACATGTTATAACTGGTATATGAAGACAGTGTAGTAGTGGTAACATGTTATAACTGGTATATGAAGACAGTGTAGTAGTGGTAACATGTTATAACTGGTATATGAAGACAGTGTAGTAGTGGTAACATGTTATAACTGGTATATGAAGACAGTGTAGTAGTGTTAACATGTTATAACTGGTATATGAAGACAGTGTAGTAGTGGTAACATGTTATAACTGATATATACCTACATTAACAAGTTATAACTGGTATATGAAGACAGTGTAGTAGTGGTAACATGTTATAACTGGTATATGAAGACAGTGTAGTAGTGTTAACATGTTATAACTGGTATATGAAGACAGTGTAGTAGTGGTAACATGTTATAACTGGTATATGAAGACAGTGTAGTAGTGGTAACATGTTATAACTGGTATATGAAGGCAGTGTAGTAGTGGTAACATGTTATAACTGGTATATGAAGACAGTGTAGTATTAACATGTTATAACTGGTATATGAAGACAGTGTAGTAGTGTAGTAGTAACATGTTATAACTGGTATATGAAGACAGTGTAGTAGTGGTAACATGTTATAACTGGTATATGAAGACAGTGTAGTAGTAACATGTTATAACTGGTATATGAAGACAGTGTAGTAGTGGTAACATGTTATAACTGGTATATGAAGACAGTGTAGTAGTATTAACATGTTATAACTGGTATATGAAGACAGTGTAGTAGTAGTAACATGTTATAACTGGTATATGAAGACAGTGTAGTAGTATTAACATGTTATAACTGGTATATGAAGACAGTGTAGTAGTGGTAACATGTTATAACTGGTATATGAAGACAGTGTAGTAGTGGTAACATGTTATAACTGGTATATGAAGACAGTGTAGTAGTGGTAACATGTTATAACTGGTATATGAAGACAGTGTAGTATTAACATGTTATAACTGGTATATGAAGACAGTGTAGTAGTAGTAACATGTTATAACTGGTATATGAAGACAGTGTAGTAGTAGTAACATGTTATAACTGGTATATGAAGACAGTGTAGTAGTAGTAACATGTTATAACTGGTATATGAAGACAGTGTAGTAGTAGTAACATGTTATAACTGGTATATGAAGACAGTGTAGTAGTAGTAACATGTTATAACTGGTATATGAAGACAGTGTAGTAGTGGTAACATGTTATAACTGGTATATGAAGACAGTGTAGTAGTGTTAACATGTTATAACTGGTATATGAAGACAGTGTAGTAGGGTTAACATGTTATAACTGGTATATGAAGACAGTGTAGTAGTGGTAACATGTTATAACTGGTATATGAAGACAGTGTAGTAGTGTTAACATGTTATAACTGGTATATGAAGACAGTGTAGTAGTGGTAACATGTTATAACTGGTATATGAAGACAGTGTAGTAGTGGTAACATGTTATAACTGGTATATGAAGACAGTGTAGTAGTAGTAACATGTTATAACTGGTATATGAAGACAGTGTAGTAGTAGTAACATGTTATAACTGGTATATGAAGACAGTGTAGTGGTAACATGTTATAACTGGTATATGAAGACAGTGTAGTAGTGGTAACATGTTATAACTGGTATATGAAGACAGTGTAGTAGTGTTAACATGTTATAACTGGTATATGTAGACAGTGTAGTAGTAACATGTTATAACTGGTATATGAAGACAGTGTAGTAGGGTTAACATGTTATAACTGGTATATGAAGACAGTGTAGTAGTGGTAACATGTTATAACTGGTATATGAAGACAGTGTAGTAGTGGTAACATGTTATAACTGGTATATGAAGACAGTGTAGTAGTAGTAACATGTTATAACTGGTATATGAAGACAGTGTTGTAGTGGTAACATGTTATAACTGGTATATGAAGACAGTGTAGTAGTGTTAACATGTTATAACTGGTATATGAAGACAGTGTAGTAGTAACATGTTATAACTGGTATATGAAGACAGTGTAGTAGTAGTAACATGTTATAACTGGTATATGAAGACAGTGTAGTAGTGTTAACATGTTATAACTGGTATATGAAGACAGTGTAGTAGTGGTAACATGTTATATAACTGGTATATGAAGACAGTGTAGTAGTGTTAACATGTTATAACTGGTATATGAAGACAGTGTAGTAGTGGTAACATGTTATAACTGATATATACCTACATTAACAAGTTATAACTGGTATATGAAGACAGTGTAGTAGTGGTAACATGTTATAACTGGTATATGAAGACAGTGTAGTAGTGGTAACATGTTATAACTGGTATATGAAGACAGTGTAGTAGTAGTAACATGTTATAACTGGTATATGAAGACAGTGTAGTAGTAACATGTTATAACTGGTATATGAAGACAGTGTAGTAGTGTTAACATGTTATAACTGGTATATGAAGACAGTGTAGTATTAACATGTTATAACTGGTATATGAAGACAGTGTAGTAGTGGTAACATGTTATAACTGGTATATGAAGACAGTGTAGTAGTGGTAACATGTTATAACTGGTATATGAAGACAGTGTAGTAGTAGTAACATGTTATAACTGGTATATGAAGACAGTGTAGTAGTAACATGTTATAACTGGTATATGAAGACAGTGTAGTAGTGTTAACATGTTATAACTGGTATATGAAGACAGTGTAGTAGTAGTAACATGTTATAACTGGTATATGAAGACAGTGTAGTAGTAGTAACATGTTATAACTGGTATATGAAGACAGTGTAGTGTTAACATGTTATAACTGGTATATGAAGACAGTGTAGTAGTGTTAACATGTTATAACTGGTATATGTAGACAGTGTAGTAGTGGTAACATGTTATAACTGGTATATGAAGACAGTGTAGTAGTAGTAACATGTTATAACTGGTATATGAAGACAGTGTAGTGTTAACATGTTATAACTGGTATATGAAGACAGTGTAGTAGTAGTAACATGTTATAACTGGTATATGAAGACAGTGTAGTAGTAACATGTTATAACTGGTATATGAAGACAGTGTAGTAGTGTTAACCTGTTATAACTGGTATATGAAGACAGTGTAGTAGTAGTAACATGTTATAACTGGTATATGAAGACAGTGTAGTAGTAGTAACATGTTATAACTGGTATATGAAGACAGTGTAGTAGTAACATGTTATAACTGGTATATGAAGACAGTGTAGTAGTGGTAATATGTTATAACTGGTATATGAAGACAGTGTAGTAGTGGTAACATGTTATAACTGGTATATGAAGACAGTGTAGTAGGGTTAACATGTTATAACTGGTATATGAAGACAGTGTAGTAGTGGTAACATGTTATAACTGGTATATGAAGACAGTGTAGTAGTGGTAACATGTTATAACTGGTATATGAAGACAGTGTAGTAGTGGTATCATGTTATAACTGGTATATGAAGACAGTGTAGTAGTAGTAACATGTTATAACTGGTATATGAAGACAGTGTAGTAGTAGTAACATGTTATAACTGGTATATGAAGACAGTGTAGTAGTGTTAACATGTTATAACTGGTATATGAAGACAGTGTAGTAGTAGTAACATGTTATAACTGGTATATGAAGACAGTGTAGTAGTAGTAACATGTTATAACTGGTATATGAAGACAGTGTAGTGTTAACATGTTATAACTGGTATATGAAGACAGTGTAGTAGTGTTAACATGTTATAACTGGTATATGTAGACAGTGTAGTAGTGGTAACATGTTATAACTGGTATATGAAGACAGTGTAGTAGTAGTAACATGTTATAACTGGTATATGAAGACAGTGTAGTGTTAACATGTTATAACTGGTATATGAAGACAGTGTAGTAGTAGTAACATGTTATAACTGGTATATGAAGACAGTGTAGTAGTAACATGTTATAACTGGTATATGAAGACAGTGTAGTAGTGTTAACATGTTATAACTGGTATATGTAGACAGTGTAGTAGTGGTAACATGTTATAACTGGTATATGAAGACAGTGTAGTAGTGGTAATATGTTATAACTGGTATATGAAGACAGTGTAGTAGTGGTAACATGTTATAACTGGTATATGAAGACAGTGTAGTAGGGTTAACATGTTATAACTGGTATATGAAGACAGTGTAGTAGTGGTAACATGTTATAACTGGTATATGAAGACAGTGTAGTAGTGGTAACATGTTATAACTGGTATATGAAGACAGTGTAGTAGTGGTATCATGTTATAACTGGTATATGAAGACAGTGTAGTAGTAGTAACATGTTATAACTGGTATATGAAGACAGTGTAGTAGTAGTAACATGTTATAACTGGTATATGAAGACAGTGTAGTAGTGGTAACATGTTATAACTGGTATATGAAGACAGTGTAGTAGTGTTAACATGTTATAACTGGTATATGAAGACAGTGTAGTAGTAGTAACATGTTATAACTGGTATATGAAGACAGTGTAGTAGTGGTAACATGTTATAACTGGTATATGAAGACAGTGTAGTAGTGTTAACATGTTATAACTGGTATATGAAGACAGTGTAGTAGTGGTAACTGATGTATATTTGTATATAATCGAACACCTTTGGGATGAATTGGAAAGCCTACTGCAGGGCCAGGCCTAATCGCCCCCAACCTCAGTACCCGTTTGGAATGAGATGTTGGATGAGCAGTTGTTATAACAGTTGTCCACCTACCTTTCTGGTTATGTCGTGTGTGTGTGTGTGTGTATAACATGTAGATATGTCAAGGTAGCCTGGGTGCCAGTCAGTTTGTGCTCTCTTACCAACTCCTTATGGATTGTTCATGGCATGACACGGAGTGTGAAGCGTTAACTATTATATAACTGTGTGATACCAGGTATATGAAGTGTTATAACTAATGTGTAATACCAGGTATATGAAGTGTTATAACTAATGTGTAATACCAGGTATATGAAGTGTTATAACTGATGTGTAATACCAGGTATATGAAGTGTTATAACTAATGTGTAATACCAGGTATATGAAGTGTTATAACTGATGTGTAATACCAGGTATATGAAGTGTTATAACTAATGTGTAATACCAGGTATATGAAGTGTTATAACTAATGTGTAATACCAGGTATATGAAGTGGTATAACTGATGTGTAATACCAGGTATATGAAGTGTTATAACTAATGTGTAATACCAGGTATATGAAGTGTTATAACTGATGTGTAATACCAGGTATATGAAGTGTTATAACTAATGTGTAATACCAGGTATATGAAGTGGTATAACTGATGTGTAATACCAGGTATATGAAGTGTTATAACTAATGTGTAATACCAGGTATATGAAGTGTTATAACTGATGTAATACCAGGTATATGAAGTGTTATAACTAATGTGTAATACCAGGTATATGAAGTGTTATAACTAATGTGTAATACCAGGTATATGAAGTGTTATAACTAATGTGTAATACCAGGTATATGAAGTGTTATAACTAATGTGTAATACCAGGTATATGAAGTGTTATAACTAATGTGTAATACCAGGTATATGAAGTGTTATAACTAATGTGTAATACCAGGTATATGAAGTGTTATAACTAATGTGTAATACCAGGTATATGAAGTGTTATAACTAATGTGTAATACCAGGTATATGAAGTGTTATAACTGATGTGTAATACCAGGTATATGAAGTGTTTTAACTAGTACTGTGTAATACCAGGTATATGAAGTGTTATAACTAATGTGTAATACCAGGTATATGAAGTGTTATAACTAATGTGTAATACCAGGTATATGAAGTGTTATAACTGATGTGTAATACCAGGTATATGAAGTGTTATAACTAATGTGTAATACCAGGTATATGAAGTGTTATAATTAATGTGTAATACCAGGTATATGAAGTGTTATAACTAATGTGTAATACCAGGTATATGAAGTGTTATAACTGATGTGTAATACCAGGTATATGAAGTCTTATAACTAATACTGTGTAATACCAGGTATATGAAGTGTTATAACTAATGTGTAATACCAGGTATATGAAGTGTTATAACTAATGTGTAATACCAGGTATATGAAGTGTTATAACTAATGTGTGATACCAGGTATATGAAGTGTTATAACTAGTACTGTGTAATACCAGGTATATGAAGTGTTATAACTAATGTGTAATACCAGGTATATGAAGTGTTATAACTGATGTGTAATACCAGGTATATGAAGTGTTATAACTAATGTGTAATACCAGGTATATGAAGTGGTATAACTAATGTGTAATACCAGGTATATGAAGTGTTATAACTAGTACTGTGTAATACCAGGTATATGAAGTGTTATAACTAATGTGTAATACCAGGTATATGAAGTGTTTTAACTGTGTAATACCAGGTATATGAAGTGTTATAACTGATGTGTAATACCAGGTATATGAAGTGTTATAACTAATGTGTAATACCAGGTATATGAAGTGTTATAACTAATGTGTAATACCAGGTATATGAAGTGTTATAACTCATGTGTAATACCAGGTATATGAAGTGTTTTAACTAGTACTGTGTAATACCAGGTATATGAAGTGTTATAACTAATGTGTAATACCAGGTATATGAAGTGTTATAACTAATGTGTAATACCAGGTATATGAAGTGTTATAACTCATGTGTAATACCAGGTATATGAAGTGTTATAACTAGTACTGTGTAATACCAGGTATATGAAGTGTTATAACTAGTACTGTGTAATACCAGGTATATGAAGTGTTATAACTAATGTGTAATACCAGGTATATGAAGTGTTATAACTAATGTGTAATACCAGGTATATGAAGTGTTATAACTGATGTGTAATACCAGGTATATGAAGTGTTATAACTGTGTAATACCAGGTATATGAAGTGTTATAACTGTGTAATACCAGGTATATGAAGTGTTATAACTAATGTGTAATACCAGGTATATGAAGTGTTATAACTAATGTGTAATACCAGGTATATGAAGTGGTATAACTAATGTGTAATACCAGGTATATGAAGTGTTATAACTAGTACTGTGTAATACCAGGTATATGAAGTGTTATAACTAATGTGTAATACCAGGTATATGAAGTGTTATAACTGTGTAATACCAGGTATATGAAGTGTTATAACTAATGTGTAATACCAGGTATATGAAGTGGTATAACTAATGTGTAATACCAGGTATATGAAGTGGTATAACTAATGTGTAATACCAGGTATATGAAGTGTTATAACTCATGTGTAATACCAGGTATATGAAGTGTTTTAACTAGTACTGTGTAATACCAGGTATATGAAGTGTTATAACTAATGTGTAATACCAGGTATATGAAGTGGTATAACTAATGTGTAATACCAGGTATATGAAGTGTTATAACTAATGTGTAATACCAGGTATATGAAGTGTTATAACTAATGTGTAATACCAGGTATATGAAGTGTTATAACTAATGTGTAATACCAGGTATATGAAGTGGTATAACTAATGTGTAATACCAGGTATATGAAGTGTTATAACTAATGTGTAATACCAGGTATATGAAGTGTTTTAACTAGTACTGTGTAATACCAGGTATATGAAGTGTTATAACTAATGTGTAATACCAGGTATATGAAGTGTTATAACTAATGTGTAATACCAGGTATATGAAGTGTTATAACTAATGTGTAATACCAGGTATATGAAGTGGTATAACTGATGTGTAATACCAGGTATATGAAGTGTTATAACTGATGTGTAATACCAGGTATATGAAGTGGTATAACTAATGTGTAATACCAGGTATATGAAGTGTTATAACTAATGTGTAATACCAGGTATATGAAGTGTTTTAACTAGTACTGTGTAATACCAGGTATATGAAGTGTTATAACTGATGTGTAATACCAGGTATATGAAGTGTTATAACTAATGTGTAATACCAGGTATATGAAGTGTTATAACTAATGTGTGATACCAGGTATATGAAGTGTTATAACTAATGTGTAATACCAGGTATATGAAGTGGTATAACTAATGTGTAATACTAGGTATATGAAGTGTTTTAACTAGTAATGTGTAATACCAGGTATATGAAGTGTTATAACTAATGTGTAATACCAGGTATATGAAGTGGTATAACTAGTACTGTGTAATACCAGGTATATGAAGTGGTATAACTAATGTGTAATACCAGGTATATGAAGTGTTATAACTGATGTGTAATACCAGGTATATGAAGTGTTATAACTGATGTGTAATACCAGGTATATGAAGTGTTATAACTGATGTGTAATACCAGGTATATGAAGTGTTATAACTAATGTGTAATACCAGGTATATGAAGTGTTATAACTAATGTGTAATACCAGGTATATGAAGTGTTATAACTAATGTGTAATACCAGGTATATGAAGTGTTATTACTGTGTAATACCAGGTATATGAAGTGTTATTACTGTGTAATACCAGGTATATGAAGTGTTATAACTGGTTAATACCAGGTATATGAAGTGTTATAACTAGTACTGTGTAATACCAGGTATATGAAGTGTTATAACTAATGTGTAATACCAGGTATATGAAGTGTTATAACTAATGTAAATACCAGGTATATGAAGTGTTATAACTAATGTGTAATACCAGGTATATGAAGTGTTATAACTAATGTGTAATACCAGGTATATGAAGTGTTATAACTGGTTAATACCAGGTATATGAAGTGTTATAACTGTGTAATACCAGGTATATGAAGTGTTATAACTAATGTGTAATACCAGGTATATGAAGTGTTATAACTGGTTAATACCAGGTATATGAAGTGTTATAACTGTGTAATACCAGGTATATGAAGTGTTATAACTAATGTGTAATACCAGGTATGGAAGTGTTATAACTAATGTGTAATACCAGGTATATGAAGTGTTATAACTAATGTGTAATACCAGGTATATGAAGTGTTATTACTGTGTAATACCAGGTATATGAAGTGTTATAACTAATGTGTAATACCAGGTATATGAAGTGTTATAACTAATGTGTAATACCAGGTATATGAAGTGTTATAACTAATGTGTAATACCAGGTATATGAAGTGTTATAACTAATGTGTAATACCAGGTATATGAAGTGTTATAACTAATGTGTAATACCAGGTATATGAAGTGTTATTACTGTGTAATACCAGGTATATGAAGTGTTATAACTAATGTGTAATACCAGGTATATGAAGTGTTATAACTAATGTGTAATACCAGGTATATGAAGTCTTATAACTAGTACTGTGTAATACCAGGTATATGAAGTGTTATAACTAATGTGTAATACCAGGTATATGAAGTGTTATAACTAATGTGTGATACCAGGTATATGAAGTGTTTTAACTGTGTAATACCAGGTATATGAAGTGTTATAACTAATGTGTGATACCAGGTATATGAAGTGTTATAACTAATGTGTAATACCAGGTATATGAAGTGTTATAACTGATGTGTAATACCAGGTATATGAAGTGTTATAACTGATGTGTAATACCAGGTATATGAAGTGTTATAACTAATGTGTAATACCAGGTATATGAAGTGTTATAACTAATGTGTAATACCAGGTATATGAAGTGTTATAACTAATGTGTAATACCAGGTATATGAAGTGTTATTACTGTGTAATACCAGGTATATGAAGTGTTATTACTGTGTAATACCAGGTATATGAAGTGTTATAACTGGTTAATACCAGGTATATGAAGTGTTATAACTAGTACTGTGTAATACCAGGTATATGAAGTGTTATAACTAATGTGTAATACCAGGTATATGAAGTGTTATAACTAATGTGTAATACCAGGTATATGAAGTGTTATAACTAATGTGTAATACCAGGTATATGAAGTGTTATAACTAATGTGTAATACCAGGTATATGAAGTGTTATAACTGGTTAATACCAGGTATATGAAGTGTTATAACTGTGTAATACCAGGTATATGAAGTGTTATAACTAATGTGTAATACCAGGTATATGAAGTGTTATAACTGGTTAATACCAGGTATATGAAGTGTTATAACTGTGTAATACCAGGTATATGAAGTGTTATAACTAATGTGTAATACCAGGTATATGAAGTGTTATAACTAATGTGTAATACCAGGTATATGAAGTGTTATAACTAATGTGTAATACCAGGTATATGAAGTGTTATTACTGTGTAATACCAGGTATATGAAGTGTTATAACTAATGTGTAATACCAGGTATATGAAGTGTTATAACTAATGTGTAATACCAGGTATATGAAGTGTTATAACTAATGTGTAATACCAGGTATATGAAGTGTTATAACTAATGTGTAATACCAGGTATATGAAGTGTTATAACTAATGTGTAATACCAGGTATATGAAGTGTTATTACTGTGTAATACCAGGTATATGAAGTGTTATAACTAATGTGTAATACCAGGTATATGAAGTGTTATAACTAATGTGTAATACCAGGTATATGAAGTCTTATAACTAGTACTGTGTAATACCAGGTATATGAAGTGTTATAACTAATGTGTAATACCAGGTATATGAAGTGTTATAACTAATGTGTGATACCAGGTATATGAAGTGTTTTAACTGTGTAATACCAGGTATATGAAGTGTTATAACTAATGTGTGATACCAGGTATATGAAGTGTTATAACTAATGTGTAATACCAGGTATATGAAGTGTTATAACTAATGTGTAATACCAGGTATATGAAGTGTTATAACTGTGTAATACCAGGTATATGAAGTGTTATAACTAGTACTGTGTAATACCAGGTATATGAAGTGTTATAACTGTGTAATACCAGGTATATGAAGTGTTATAACTAGTACTGTGTAATACCAGGTATATGAAGTGTTATAACTAATGTGTAATACCAGGTATATGAAGTGTTATAACTGTGTAATACCAGGTATATGAAGTGTTATAACTAATGTGTAATACCAGGTATATGAAGTGTTATAACTAATGTGTAATACCAGGTATATGAAGTGTTATAACTAATGTGTAATACCAGGTATATGAAGTGTTATAACTGGTACTGTGTAATACCAGGTATATGAAGTGTTATAACTAATGTGTAATACCAGGTATATGAAGCGTTATAACTAATGTGTAATACCAGGTATATGAAGTGTTATAACTAATGTGTAATACCAGGTATATGAAGTGTTATAACTGTGTAATACCAGGTATATGAAGTGTTATAACTAGTACTGTGTAATACCAGGTATATGAAGTGTTATAACTAATGTGTAATACCAGGTATATGAAGTGTTATAACTAATGTGTAATACCAGGTATATGAAGTGTTATAACTAATGTGTAATACCAGGTATATGAAGTGGTATAACTAATGTGTAATACCAGGTATATGAAGTGTTATAACTAGTACTGTGTAATACCAGGTATATGAAGTGTTATAACTAATGTGTAATACCAGGTATATGAAGTGTTATAACTGTGTAATACCAGGTATATGAAGTGTTATAACTAATGTGTAATACCAGGTATATGAAGTGTTATAACTAATGTGTAATACCAGGTATATGAAGTGTTATAACTAATGTGTAATACCAGGTATATGAAGTGTTATAACTGTGTAATACCAGGTATATGAAGTGTTATAACTAGTACTGTGTAATACCAGGTATATGAAGTGTTATAACTGTGTAATACCAGGTATATGAAGTGTTATAACTGTGTAATACCAGGTATATGAAGTGTTATAACTAATGTGTAATACCAGGTATATGAAGTGTTATAACTAATGTGTAATACCAGGTATATGAAGTGTTATAACTAATGTGTAATACCAGGTATATGAAGTGTTATAACTAATGTGTAATACCAGGTATATGAAGTGTTATAACTGTGTAATACCAGGTATATGAAGTGTTATAACTAATGTGTAATACCAGGTATATGAAGTGTTATAACTAATGTGTAATACCAGGTATATGAAGTGTTATAACTAATGTGTAATACCAGGTATATGAAGTGTTATAACTGGTACTGTGTAATACCAGGTATATGAAGTGTTATAACTAATGTGTAATACCAGGTATATGAAGCGTTATAACTAATGTGTAATACCAGGTATATGAAGTGTTATAACTAATGTGTAATACCAGGTATATGAAGTGTTATAACTAATGTGTAATACCAGGTATATGAAGTGTTATAACTGGTACTGTGTAATACCAGGTATATGAAGTCTTATAACTAATGTGTAATACCAGGTATATGAAGTGTTATTACTGGTTAATACCAGGTATATGAAGTGTTATAACTAATGTGTAATACCAGGTATATGAAGTGGTATAACTAATGTGTAATACCAGGTATATGAAGTGTTATAACTAATGTGTAATACCAGGTATATGAAGTGTTATAACTAATGTGTAATACCAGGTATATGAAGTGTTATTACTGTGTAATACCAGGTATATGAAGTGTTATAACTAATGTGTAATACCAGGTATATGAAGTGTTATAACTAATGTGTAATACCAGGTATATGAAGTGTTATAACTAATGTGTAATACCAGGTATATGAAGTGTTATAACTAATGTAATACCAGGTATATGAAGTGTTATAACTAATGTGTAATACCAGGTATATGAAGTGTTATTACTGTGTAATACCAGGTATATGAAGTGTTATAACTAATGTGTAATACCAGGTATATGAAGTGTTATAACTAATGTGTAATACCAGGTATATGAAGTCTTATAACTAGTACTGTGTAATACCAGGTATATGAAGTGTTATAACTAATGTGTAATACCAGGTATATGAAGTGTTATAACTAATGTGTGATACCAGGTATATGAAGTGTTTTAACTGTGTAATACCAGGTATATGAAGTGTTATAACTAATGTGTGATACCAGGTATATGAAGTGTTATAACTAATGTGTAATACCAGGTATATGAAGTGTTATAACTAATGTGTAATACCAGGTATATGAAGTGTTATAACTGTGTAATACCAGGTATATGAAGTGTTATAACTAGTACTGTGTAATACCAGGTATATGAAGTGTTATAACTGTGTAATACCAGGTATATGAAGTGTTATAACTAGTACTGTGTAATACCAGGTATATGAAGTGTTATAACTAATGTGTAATACCAGGTATATGAAGTGTTATAACTGTGTAATACCAGGTATATGAAGTGTTATAACTAATGTGTAATACCAGGTATATGAAGTGTTATAACTAATGTGTAATACCAGGTATATGAAGTGTTATAACTAATGTGTAATACCAGGTATATGAAGTGTTATAACTGGTACTGTGTAATACCAGGTATATGAAGTGTTATAACTAATGTGTAATACCAGGTATATGAAGCGTTATAACTAATGTGTAATACCAGGTATATGAAGTGTTATAACTAATGTGTAATACCAGGTATATGAAGTGTTATAACTGTGTAATACCAGGTATATGAAGTGTTATAACTAGTACTGTGTAATACCAGGTATATGAAGTGTTATAACTAATGTGTAATACCAGGTATATGAAGTGTTATAACTAATGTGTAATACCAGGTATATGAAGTGTTATAACTAATGTGTAATACCAGGTATATGAAGTGGTATAACTAATGTGTAATACCAGGTATATGAAGTGTTATAACTAATGTGTAATACCAGGTATATGAAGTGTTATAACTAATGTGTAATACCAGGTATATGAAGTGTTATAACTAATGTGTAATACCAGGTATATGAAGTGTTATAACTGGTACTGTGTAATACCAGGTATATGAAGTGTTATAACTAATGTGTAATACCAGGTATATGAAGTGTTATAACTAATGTGTAATACCAGGTATATGAAGTGTTATAACTAATGTGTAATACCAGGTATATGAAGTGTTATAACTAATGTGTAATACCAGGTATATGAAGTGTTATAACTAATGTGTAATACCAGGTATATGAAGTGTTATAACTAATGTGTAATACCAGGTATATGAAGTGTTATAACTGGTACTGTGTAATACCAGGTATATGAAGTGTTATAACTAATGTGTAATACCAGGTATATGAAGCGTTATAACTAATGTGTAATACCAGGTATATGAAGTGTTATAACTAATGTGTAATACCAGGTATATGAAGTGTTATAACTAATGTGTAATACCAGGTATATGAAGTGTTATAACTGGTACTGTGTAATACCAGGTATATGAAGTCTTATAACTAATGTGTAATACCAGGTATATGAAGTGTTATTACTGGTTAATACCAGGTATGGTAACTGTTATAATACCAGGTATGGTAACTGTTATAATACCAGGTATGGTAACTGTTATAATACCAGGTATGGTAACTGTTATAATACCAGGTATGGTAACTTATTAATGTGTAATACCAGGTATGTGAAGTGTGTCCCGGTGTTGTCTGAAGAGCAGAAAGGAGACTTTGCTCAGCTGGAGCTGGTGATGACTAAAGAGTTCATCTCTCAACAACTCATCCACCTCACCGGCTGTCTGGATACCAATGAAGAGGGAGGAAGGTGAGAAGAGGGGGATGGGAGGAGGGGAGGGGTGATGGGGGAGGGATGGGTGGGTGATGGGGAGGGGATGGGTGGGTGATGGGGGGAGGGGTGGGTGATGAGGTGGTGGGTGATGAGGAGGGGGGGGGTGAGAGAGGTGGAGGAGTAGAGGATGGGTGGGGGATGGGGGAGGGGTGGGTGATGAGGAGGTGGTGGGTGATGAGGAGGAGGAGGTGATGGGTGAGAGGAGGGGGTGGGTGAGAGAGGTGGAGGAGTAGAGGATGGGTGGGGGAGGTAATGTAGCCATCAGTGGTTGAGTTCGTGCTTGACTACATAACAGATGCCTGGATAGATATTTATCACATCAGATGATGTCGTAATCTGATCTCAGTCGATAACGTGGTACACAACCATTGGTTGATTCAACGACAGTGCGTCTAGTCGGGCAGGAAGTTAATCAGGTTTATCTTTCTCCTTGTATATGGTGCTACAGAAAGTGTTCATGTAACTCTCTGTGTGTGTGTGTGTGTGTGTGCGTGTAGGAAGCGTGTGGTGGCTGTGTTACAGGAGATGCTGGTCCTACCTCAGACTCCTCCCTCTCTGGTCTCTCTGCTGACAGAGAAACTACTGACCCTGATACCTGACGACCACAGACGCATTCAGACCGTAGGTTACACACACACACACACACACACACACACAGTAGATAAAGGTGTAGTGAAAGTTTTAACCTGTGTGTGCGCACCAGGTGGCGGAGGTGATCTCGGAGGTGCGTGAGCCCATCGTCGTCAGACAGCCGCTGGATGAGAACGAGAACCGCAGGAAACAAGTTAAGGTATTCGCTCTGCTGTATCTCTCCTTTATTCTCTATCTAATCCTCCATCCCTCCTCTACCTCTCTCTCTTCTCTCTCTCCATCCCTCTCTCTCCTCTTCCCTCTCTCTCTCCTTTACCTCTCCCTCTCTCCTCTTCCTCTTTCTTCCCTCACTCTCTCCTCTTCCCTCTTTCCATCCTCTACCTCTCTCTCCTCTTCTCTCTCCCTTTACCTCTTTCCTCTCTCCTCTTCCCCCTCTCTCTCCTCTTTCCTCTCTCCTCTCTCTTTCTTCTCTCTTTCCATCCTTTCCCTCTCTCTCCTCTTCTCTCTCTCCTTTACCTCTTCCCTCTCTCTCTTCCCTCTCTCTCTCTTTCCTCTCTCTCCTCTTCTCTCTCTCTCTTCCCTCTCTCTCTCTTTCCTCTCTCTCCTCTTCTCTCTTTCCATCCTCTCCCTCTCTCTCCTCTTCTCTCTTTCCATCCTCTCTCCTCTTCCCTCCTCTCCTCTTCCCTCCTCTCCTCTCTCCATCCTCTCCCTCTCTCTCCTCTTCCCTCCTCTCCTCTCTCCATCCTCTCTCTCCTCTTTCCTCTCTCCTCTTCTTTCTTTCCATCCTCTCCTCTTCTCTCTTCTCCTCTTCTCTCTCTCTCCTCTTCCCTCCTCTCCTCTTCTCTCTTTCCATCCTCTCCCTCTCTCTCCTCTTCCCTCCTCTCCTCTCTCCATACTCTCCCTCTCTCTCCTCTTCCCTCCTCTCCTCTCTCCATCCTCTCCCTCTCTCTCCTCTTCCCTCCTCTCCTCTCTCCATCATCTCCCTCTCTCTCCTCTTCCCTCTCTCTCCTTTACCTCTTCTCTATCTAATCCTCCTTCCCTCTTTCCATACTCTCCCTCTCTCTCCTCTTCCCTCCTCTCCTCTCTCCATCCTCTCTCTCCTCTTCCCTCCTCTCCTCTCTCCATCCTCTCCCTCTCTCTCCTCTTACCTCCTCTCCTCTCTCCATCCTCTCTCCTCTTCCCTCCTCTCCTCTCTCCATCCTCTCCCTCTCTCTCCTCTTCCCTCCTCTCCTCTCTCCATCCTCTCTCTCCTCTTCCCTCCTCTCCTCTCTCCATCCTCTCCCTCTCTCTCTCCTCTTCCCTCTCTCTCCTTTACCTCTCTATCCTCTCCTCTCTCCTTCCAGTTAGCTGAGGTGAAGGTTTGTATCCTAGAGTCTAATCCAAATCAGATGTTATTAGTCAGGTGTTTGGTAACCAGATGTTATTAGTCAGGTGTTATTAGTCAGGTGCTTGGTAATCAGATGTTATTAGTCAGGTGCTTGGTAATCAGATGTTATTAGTCAGGTGCTTGGTAATCAGATGTTATTAGTCAGGTGCTTGGTAATCAGATGTTATTAGTCAGGTGCTTGGTAATCAGATGTTATTAGTCAGGTGTTATTAGTCAGGTGCTTGGTAATCAGATGTTATTAGTCAGGTGCTTGGTAATCAGATGTTATTAGTCAGGTGCTTGGTAATCAGATGTTATTAGTCAGGTGCTTGGTAATCAGATGTTATTAGTCAGGTGTTATTAGTCAGGTGCTTGGTAATCAGATGTTATTAGTCAGGTGTTTGGTAATCAGATGTTATTAGTCAGGTGCTTGGTAACCAGATGTTATTAGTCAGGTGTTTGGTAACCAGATGTTATTAGTCAGGTGTTATTAGTCAGGTGCTTGGTAATCAGATGTTATTAGTCAGATGTTATTAGTCAGGTGCTTGGTAATCAGATGTTATTAGTCAGGTGCTTGGTCATCAGATGTTATTAGTCAGGTGCTTGGTAATCAGATGTTATTAGTCAGGTGCTTGGTAATCAGATGTTATTAGTCAGGTGTTATTAGTCAGGTGTTATTAGTCAGGTGTTATTAGTCAGGTGTTATTAGTCAGGTGCTTGGTAATCAGGTGTTATTAGTCAGGTGTTATTAGTCAGGTGTTATTAGTCAGGTGTTATTAGTCAGGTGCTTGGTAATCAGATGTTATTAGTCAGGTGCTTGGTAATCAGATGTTATTAGTCAGGTGTTATTAGTCAGGTGTTATTAGTCAGGTGTTATTAGTCAGGTGCTTGGTAATCAGGTGTTATTAGTCAGGTGCTTGGTAATCAGATGTTATTAGTCAGGTGTTATTAGTCAGGTGTTTGGTAATCAGGTGTTATTAGTCAGGTGCTTGGTAATCAGATGTTATTAGTCAGGTGTTATTAGTCAGGTGCTTGGTAATCAGATGTTATTAGTCAGGTGTTATTAGTCAGGTGCTTGGTAATCAGATGTTATTAGTCAGGTGTTATTAGTCAGGTGCTTGGTAATCAGATGTTATTAGTCAGGTGTTTGGTAATCAGATGTTATTAGTCAGGTGCTTGGTAATCAGATGTTATTAGTCAGGTGCTTGGTAGTCAGATGTTATTAGTCAGATGTTATTAGTCAGATGTTATTAGTCAGATGTTATTAGTCAGATGTTATTAGTCAGATGTTATTAGTCAGATGTTATTAGTCAGATGTTATTAGTCAGATGTTATTAGTCAGATGTTATTAGTCAGATGTTATTAGTCAGATGTTATTAGTCAGGTGTTATTAGTCAGGTGTTTGGTAATCAGATGTTATTAGTCAGGTGTTTGGTAATCAGATGTTATTAGTCAGGTGTTTGGTAACCAGATGTTATTAGTCAGGTGTTATTAGTCAGGTGCTTGGTAATCAGATGTTATTAGCCAGGTGTTATTAGTCAGATGTTATTAGTCAGATGTTATTAGTCAGATGTTATTAGTCAGATGTTATTAGTCAGATGTTATTAGTCAGATGTTATTAGTCAGATGTTATTAGTCAGATGTTATTAGTCAGATGTTATTAGTCAGATGTTATTAGCCAGGTGTTATTAGTCAGGTGTTATTAGTCAGATGTTATTAGTCAGGTGTTATTAGTCAGGTGTTTGGTAATCAGATGTTATTAGTCAGGTGTTTGGTAATCAGATGTTATTAGTCAGGTGTTTGGTAACCAGATGTTATTAGTCAGGTGTTATTAGTCAGGTGCTTGGTAATCAGATGTTATTAGCCAGGTGTTATTAGTCAGATGTTATTAGTCAGATGTTATTAGTCAGATGTTATTAGTCAGATGTTATTAGTCAGATGTTATTAGTCAGATGTTATTAGTCAGATGTTATTAGTCAGATGTTATTAGTCAGATGTTATTAGCCAGGTGTTATTAGTCAGGTGCTTGGTAATCAGGTGTTATTAGTCAGGTGTTTGGTAATCAGATGTTATTAGTCAGGTGTTTGGTAATCAGATGTTATTAGTCAGGTGCTTGGTAATCAGATGTTATTAGTCAGGTGTTTGGTAATCAGATGTTATTAGTCAGGTGCTTGGTAACCAGATGTTATTAGTCAGGTGTTTGGTAACCAGATGTTATTAGTCAGGTGTTATTAGTCAGGTGCTTGGTAATCAGATGTTATTAGTCAGATGTTATTAGTCAGGTGCTTGGTAATCAGATGTTATTAGTCAGGTGCTTGGTCATCAGATGTTATTAGTCAGGTGCTTGGTAATCAGATGTTATTAGTCAGGTGCTTGGTAATCAGATGTTATTAGTCAGGTGTTATTAGTCAGGTGTTATTAGTCAGGTGTTATTAGTCAGGTGTTATTAGTCAGGTGCTTGGTAATCAGGTGTTATTAGTCAGGTGTTATTAGTCAGGTGTTATTAGTCAGGTGTTATTAGTCAGGTGCTTGGTAATCAGATGTTATTAGTCAGGTGCTTGGTAATCAGATGTTATTAGTCAGGTGTTATTAGTCAGGTGTTATTAGTCAGGTGTTATTAGTCAGGTGCTTGGTAATCAGGTGTTATTAGTCAGGTGCTTGGTAATCAGATGTTATTAGTCAGGTGTTATTAGTCAGGTGTTTGGTAATCAGGTGTTATTAGTCAGGTGCTTGGTAATCAGATGTTATTAGTCAGGTGTTATTAGTCAGGTGCTTGGTAATCAGATGTTATTAGCCAGGTGTTATTAGTCAGATGTTATTAGTCAGATGTTATTAGTCAGGTGCTTGGTAATCAGATGTTATTAGTCAGGTGTTATTAGTCAGGTGCTTGGTAATCAGATGTTATTAGTCAGGTGTTATTAGTCAGGTGCTTGGTAATCAGATGTTATTAGTCAGGTGTTTGGTAATCAGATGTTATTAGTCAGGTGCTTGGTAATCAGATGTTATTAGTCAGGTGCTTGGTAGTCAGATGTTATTAGTCAGATGTTATTAGTCAGATGTTATTAGTCAGATGTTATTAGTCAGATGTTATTAGTCAGATGTTATTAGTCAGATGTTATTAGTCAGATGTTATTAGTCAGATGTTATTAGTCAGATGTTATTAGTCAGATGTTATTAGTCAGATGTTATTAGTCAGATGTTATTAGTCAGGTGTTTGGTAATCAGATGTTATTAGTCAGGTGTTTGGTAATCAGATGTTATTAGTCAGGTGTTTGGTAACCAGATGTTATTAGTCAGGTGTTATTAGTCAGGTGCTTGGTAATCAGATGTTATTAGCCAGGTGTTATTAGTCAGATGTTATTAGTCAGATGTTATTAGTCAGATGTTATTAGTCAGATGTTATTAGTCAGATGTTATTAGTCAGATGTTATTAGTCAGATGTTATTAGTCAGATGTTATTAGTCAGATGTTATTAGCCAGGTGTTATTAGTCAGGTGTTTGGTAATCAGATGTTATTAGTCAGGTGTTTGGTAATCAGATGTTATTAGTCAGGTGCTTGGTAATCAGATGTTATTAGTCAGGTGCTTGGTAATCAGATGTTATTAGTCAGGTGTTATTAGTCAGGTGTTATTAGTCAGGTGCTTGGTAATCAGATGTTATTAGTCAGGTGTTATTAGTCAGGTGTTTGGTAATCAGATGTTATTAGTCAGGTGTTTGGTAATCAGATGTTATTAGTCAGGTGTTATTAGTCAGGTGTTTGGTAATCAGATGTTATTAGTCAGGTGTTATTAGTCAGGTGCTTGGTAATCAGATGTTATTAGTCAGGTGTTATTAGTCAGGTGTTTGGTAATCAGATGTTATTAGTCAGGTGTTTGGTAATCAGATGTTATTAGTCAGGTGTTTGGTAATCAGATGTTATTAGTCAGGTGCTTGGTAATCAGATGTTATTAGTCAGGTGCTTGGTAATCAGATGTTATTAGTCAGGTGTTATTAGTCAGGTGCTTGGTAATCAGGTGTTATTAGTCAGGTGCTTGGTAATCAGATGTTATTAGTCAGGTGCTTGGTAACCAGATGTTATTAGTCAGGTGTTTGGTAACCAACAGATGTTATTAGTCAGGTGCTTGGTAATCAGATGTTATTAGTCAGGTGTTATTAGTCAGGTGCTTGGTAATCAGATGTTATTAGTCAGGTGTTTGGTAATCAGGTGTTATTAGTCAGGTGCTTGGTAACCAGATGTTATTAGTCAGGTGCTTGGTAACCAGATGTTATTAGTCAGGTGCTTGGTAACCAACAGATGTTATTAGTCAGGTGTTATTAGTCAGGTGTTTGGTAATCAGGTGTTATTAGTCAGGTGCTTGGTAATCAGATGTTATTAGTCAGGTGCTTGGTAATCAGATGTTATTAGTCAGGTGCTTGGTAACCAACAGATGTAGAGTAACATGCTGACTTTCGGGCCCCTAACCAACAACACAACAATAGAAACAGCAGGAATACATCCACAAGGCACTAAGACGGCATTCAATGAGCTAAAACAAGAAAAGGCTCACCCAGAGGTTGGTGCTCCTCGTAGCCCGGGGACTTTAATGCAAGGAAACTTTAACTCCGTTTTTTTTAAACAAAATTTCTATCAGAGAGTTAAATGTGACAAACACTCTGGACCATCTTTACTCCACACACAGAGACGCATACAAAGCTACCAGACCATCCCCTGGTACAGTGCTATATTAACCAGACCATCCCCTGGTACAGTGTTATATTAACCAGACCATCCCCTGGTACAGTGTTATATTAACCAGACCATCCCCTGGTACAGTGCTATATTAACCAGACCATCCCCTGGTACAGTGCTATATTAACCAGACCATCCCCTGTTATATTAACCAGACCATCCCCTGGTACAGTGCTATATTAACCAGACCATCCCCTGGTACAGTGCTATATTAACCAGACCATCCCCTGGTACAGTGCTATATTAACCAGACCATCCCCTGGTACAGTGTTATATTAACCAGACCATCCCCTGGTACAGTGCTATATTAACCAGACCATCCCCTGGTACAGTGTTATATTAACCAGACCATCCCCTGGTACAGTGTTATATTAACCAGACCATCCCCTGGTACAGTGTTATATTAACCAGACCATCCCCTGTTATATTAACCAGACCATCCCCTGGTACAGTGTTATATTAACCAGACCATCCCCTGCTATATTAACCAGACCATCCCCTGGTACAGTGTTATATTAACCAGACCATCCCCTGACACAGTGCTATATTAACCAGACCATCCCCTGGTACAGTGTTATATTAACCAGACCATCCCCTGGCACAGTGCTATATTAACCAGACCATCCCCTGTTATATTAACCAGACCATCCCCTGGTACAGTACTATATTAACCAGACCATCCCCTGTTATATTAACCAGACCATCCCCTGGTACAGTGCTATATTAACCAGACCATCCCCTGGTACAGTGTTATATTAACCAGACCATCCCCTGTTATATTAACCAGACCATCCCCTGGTACAGTGCTATATTAACCAGACCATCCCCTGGTACAGTGTTATATTAACCAGACCATCCCCTGTTATATTAACCAGACCATCCCCTGGTACAGTGCTATATTAACCAGACCATCCCCTGGTACAGTGTTATATTAACCAGACCATCCCCTGGTACAGTGCTATATTAACCAGACCATCCCCTGGTACAGTGCTATATTAACCAGACCATCCCCTGGTACAGTGTTATATTAACCAGACCATCCCCTGGTACAGTGCTATATTAACCAGACCATCCCCTGGTACAGTGCTATATTAACCAGACCATCCCCTGGCACAGTGCTATATTAACCAGACCATCCCCTGGTACAGTGCTATATTAACCAGACCATCCCCTGGTACAGTGCTATATTAACCAGACCATCCCCTGGTACAGTGCTATATTAACCAGACCATCCCCTGGTACAGTGCTATATTAACCAGACCATCCCCTGGTACAGTGTTATATTAACCAGACCATCCCCTGGTACAGTGTTATATTAACCAGACCATCCCCTGGTACAGTGCTATATTAACCAGAACAACCCCTGGTACAGTGTTATATTAACCAGACCATCCCCTGGTACAGTGCTATATTAACCAGAACAACCCCTGGTACAGTGTTATATTAACCAGACCATCCCCTGGTACAGTGTTATATTAACCAGACCATCCCCTGGTACAGTGCTATATTAACCAGACCATCCCCTGGTACAGTGCTATATTAACCAGACCATCCCCTGGTACAGTGCTATATTAACCAGAACAACCCCTGGTACAGTGTTATATTAACCAGACCATCCCCTGGTACAGTGCTATATTAACCAGAACAACCCCTGGTACAGTGTTATATTAACCAGACCATCCCCTGGTACAGTGTTATATTAACCAGACCATCCCCTGGTACAGTGCTATATTAACCAGACCATCCCCTGGTACAGTGCTATATTAACCAGACCATCCCCATCACATACAAAGCTCTCCCTCAACATTCACAAGGCCGCGGGGCCAGACTGATTTCCAGGACGAGCTGACCAACTGTGTAAGAGACAAGTGTCTTCCCTATCCGAGTCTGTAATGCCGACATGTTTTAAGCAGACCACCGTAGTCCCTGTGCCCAAGAACTCTAAAGTAGTCTGCCTAAATGACTACCGACCCATAGCACACACGTCTGTAGTCATGAAATGCTTTGAAAGGCTGTTCATGACTGACCTCAACACCATTATCCCAGAAACCCTGGACAGGAGGTACACAATTGGCGGAACCTCGGCCCCGGACCGAGTGATCGGTCTGGACCTTCGATACATTTCTCATAAATAATTGTTAAATTAAATACTGATGAAGCAACCCGTTTTTTTCAGTGCTGGTAGAAACTGGGTAAAATGGATTTCCGTTTTCCTACGTTAAAGTCACCAGCCACTAGGAGCATTTCCTCTGCTTGTCTCTGTGCAGCTCGCTGAGTGCAGTTTCTATGCATCGGTTTGTGGTCGGAAATGGACCGCTAGGAAAAATATAGGTCTAAACTCTCCTGGTAAATAATGTGGTCTATAGCTTATCATGAGGTATTCTACCTCCGGAGGGCAGGTAGAAACTCTCCTGGTAAATAATGTGGTCTACAGCTTATCATGAGGTATTCTACCTCCGGAGAGCAGGTATAAACTCTCTTAGTAAGTAATGTGGTCTATAGCTTATCATGAGGTATTCTACCTCCGGGGGGCAGGTATAAACTCTCCTGGTAAATAATGTGTTCTATAGCTTATCATGAGGTATTCTACCAGGTCTCAACTCCAAATGGAGGTCAGTGGTCGCTGTTCCGATGTCCAGAAGCTCTTTACGGTCTGTAACCTCCCTCTCTCTGTCTCTCTCTCTCTCTTCTCTCTCTCCTCTCTTCTCTCTGTCTCTCTCTCTCTCTCTGTCTCTCTCTCTCTCTCTCTCTCTGTTTCTCTCTCTCCTCTCTCTCTCTCTGTTTCTCTCTCTCTCCCTGTCTCTCTCTCTCTCTCTCTCTCTGTTTCTCTCTCTCCTCTCTCTCTCTCTCTGTTTCTCTTTCTCTCTCTCTCTCTCTTCTCTCTCTCCTCTCTGTCTCTCTCTCTCTCTGTCTCTCTTCTCTCTCTCTCTCTCTCTCTCTCTCTCTCCACTCTCTCTGTCTCTCTCTCTCTCTCTCTCCACTCTCTCTGTCTCTCTCTGTCTCTCTCTCTCTCTCTCTCACTCTCTCTGTCTTAAATGTAAATGTAAATGTCTCTCTCTCTCTCTCTCTCTCTCTCCACTCTCTCTTTCTCTCTCTCTCTGTTTCTCTTTCTCCTCTCTGTTTCTCTTTCTCTCTCTCTCTCTCTCTCTCTGTCTCTGTCTCTGTCTCTCTCTCTCTCTCTCTCTCTCTCTCTCTCCTCTCTGTTTCTCTTTCTCTCTCTCTCTCTCTCTGTCTCTCTCTTTCTCTTTCTCTCTCTCCACTCTCTCTCTCTCTGTTTCTCTTTCTCTCTCTCCACTCTCTCTCTCTCTGTCTCTCTCTCTCTCTCCTCTCTGTCTCTCTCTCTCCTTCCAGCTAGCGGAGGTGAAAGTTGGTATCCTAGAAGCTAAACAGGCCTTAGAGGAGTGTATCAGTAACCAGGAGTTCAACAGAGCAGCGGAGCTGAAGGACTCTATAACTGACCTGGAGAACCTGAGGAACAACATCCTGCAGGAGGAGACACCGCAGGAGGACAAGGAGACAGAGACACGCATGGAGAAGGTACAGACACACACACCACACCGCAGGAGGACAAGGAGACAGAGACACGCATGGAGAAGGTACAGACACACACACACACACCACGGAATCACACACACACACACACACACCACACCGCAGGAGGACAAGGAGACAGACACACACACCGCAGGACGACAAGGAGACAGAGACACGCATGGAGAAGGTACAGACACACACACACACACCACAGAAACACACACACACACACACACACCACACCGCAGGAGGACAAGGAGACAGACACGCATGGAGAAGGTACAGACACACACACACACACACACACACACCACACCGCAGGACGACAAGGAGACAGACACACACACCGCAGGAGGACAAGGAGACAGAGACACGCATGGAGAAGGTACAGACACACACACACACACACACCACAGAAACACACACACACACACACACACCACGGAATCACACACACACACACCACACCGCAGGACGACAAGGAGACAGAGACACGCATGGAGAAGATACACACACACACACACACACACACACCACAGAAACACACACACACACACACACCACGGAATCACACACACACACACCACACCGCAGGACGACAAGGAGACAGAGACACGCATGGAGAAGGTACAGACACACACACACACCACGGAATCACACACACACACACACACACCACGGAATCACACACACACCACGGAATCACACACACACACACCACGGAATCACACACACACACACACCACGGAATCACACACACCACGGAATCACACACACAGCAGGACGACAAGGAGACAGAGACATGGAGAAGGTCCAGACACGTTATTGTCTCCGTGAATAAATGCTGTGTTCTCTCTGTCAGACGGACCCAGAGACCCTCCTGCGCTGTCTGACCATGTGTGTTGAGCTGTTGAAACAGATGAACATCAAGACGAGGATCGGTCCGACCATGTCAGCTCTCCTCTCCTCTCTGGTACTATACTGTCTAATCTAACGTATAGGATCCATCATGTCAGCTCTCCTCTCCTCTCTGGTACTATACTGTCTAATCTAACGTATAGGATCCATCATGTCAGCTCTCCTCTCTGGTACTATACTGTCTAATCTAACGTATAGGATCCATCATGTCAGCTCTCCTCTCCTCTCTGGTACTATACTGTCTAATCTAACGTATAGGATCCATCATGTCAGCTCTCCTCTCTGGTACTATACTGTCTAATCTAACGTATAGGATCCATCATGTCAGCTCTCCTCTCCTCTCTGGTACTATACTGTCTAATCTAACGTATAGGATCCATCATGTCAGCTCTCCTCTGGTACTATACTGTCTAATCTAACGTATAGGATCCATCATGTCAGCTCTCCTCTCCTCTCTGGTACTATACTGTCTAATCTAACGTATAGGATCCATCATGTCAGCTCTCCTCTCTGGTACTATACTGTCTAATCTAACGTATAGGATCCATCATGTCAGCTCTCCTCTCCTCTCTGGTACTATACTGTCTAATCTAACGTATAGGATCCACCATGTCAGCTCTCCTCTCTGGTACTATACTGTCTAATCTAACGTATAGGATCCATCATGTCAGCTCTCCTCTCTGGTACTATACTGTCTAATCTAACGATAGGATCCATCATGTCAGCTCTCCTCTCCTGGTACTATACTGTCTAATCTAACGTATAGGATCCACCATGTCAGCTCTCCTCTGGTACTATACTGTCTAATCTAACGTATAGGATCCATCATGTCAGCTCTCCTCTCCTCTCTGGTACTATACTGTCTAATCTAACGTATAGGATCCACCATGTCAGCTCTCCTCTCTGGTACTATACTGTCTAATCTAACGTATAGGATCCATCATGTCAGCTCTCCTCTCTGGTACTATACTGTCTAATCTAACGTATAGGATCCATCATGTCAGCTCTCCTCTCTGGTACTATACTGTCTAATCTAACGACAAATTCCTGCCCAAATAAGTTAACTTTCTCCCTCCCCCTCCCTCCCCCCCTCCCTCCCTCCCTCCCTCCCTCCCTCCCTCCCTCCCTCCCTCCCCCCCTACTCCCTCCCTCCCTCCCTCCCCCTTCCTCCTCCCTCCCCCCCTCTCTCCTCCCCTCCCTCTCCCTCCCTCCCTCCCTCCCTCGCTCCCTCCTCCCTACTCCTCTCCCCTCCCTCCCTCCCTACTCCCTCCCTCTCCCTCCCTCCCTCCCTCCCTCCCTCCCTCCTCCCTCCCTCCCTACTCCCCTCTCCCCTCCCTCCCTCCCTCCCTCTCCCTCCTCCCTCCCCCTCCCTCCTTCCTCTCCTCCCTCCCTACTCCCTCTCCCCTCCCTCCCTCCCTCCCCCTCCCTCCCTCCCTCCCTCCCTCCCCTCCCTCCCTCCCTCCTCCCTCCCTCCCTCCCTCCTTCCCTACTCCCTCCTCCCTCCCTCCCTCCCTACTCCCTCTCCTCCCTCCCTCCCTCCTCCCTAATCCCCTCTCCCCCTCCCCTCCCTACTCCCTCCCCTTCCCTCTCCTCCCTCCCTCCCTCCCTCCCTCCCAGATCCTGCCCAGTATATCCAACGCCCAGCCAGCGGTGAGGAACATGGCAGTCGTGTGTTTGGGGACGTGTGCTCTGCACAGCAAAGACCTGGTCAACACACATCTGGTGCTGCTGCTGCAGGTACCACAATAATCACCCTCTGTCTCTGTAGATAGCCCAGCTAGATGAGGTCAGTATCTGTCTCTGTAGATAGCCCAGCTAGATGAGGTCAGTATCTGTCTCTGTAGATCGCCCAGCTAGATGAGGTATTGACCCTCTCTGTAGATAGCCCAGCTAGATGAGGTATTGACCCTCTCTGTAGATAGCCCAGCTAGATGAGGTCGCCCTCTGTCTCTGTAGATAGCCCAGCTAGATGAGGTCACCCTCTGTCTCTGTAGATAGCCCAGCTAGATGAG
>NW_027039204.1:25000-50128 GCF_034236695.1 Oncorhynchus nerka | reverse complement strand
CATAACAGACATGGTAAGAGTCTATCATAACAGACATGGTAAGAGTCTATCCTAACAGACATGGTAAGAGTCTATCACAAGTCATCAGACATGGTAAGAGTCTATCGTAACAGACATAACTAGACATGGTAAGTCTATCATAACAGACATGGTAAGATTCTATCATAACAGACATGGTAAGAGTCTATCAGACATAACTACCATAACAGACATGGTAAGAGTCTATCATAACAGATGGTAACAGACATGTAAGAGTATCATAACAGACATGGTAAGAGTCTATCATAACAGACATGGTAAGAGTCTATCATAACAGACATGGTAAGAGTCTATCATAACAGACATGGTAAGTCTACCATAACAGACATAGTCTACCATAACAGACATGGTAAGAGTCTATCATAACAGACATGGTAAGAGTCTATCATAACAGATTTCCACCTATCTTTAACCAGGGTAAGTCTATCATAACAGACATTTAAGAGTCTATCATAACGGATAATAGTAAAGCAGTCTATCATAACAGACATGGTAACATGGAGTCTATCAAACAGACATGGTAAAGTCAGACATGGTAAAAAACAAAACAAAAAAACAGTCTATATAACAGACATGGTAGAGTCTATCATAAGGTGAGACATGGTAAGGTCTACCAAACAGACATGGTGGCTATCATAACAGACATGGTAGCAAGTCTAAAACAGACATGGTAGTCTATCCTGGAAGACATGTAAAGTCTATCATAAAAGAATGGGGTAAGAGTCTATCTAACAGACATGGTAAGATTCTATCGAACAGACAGTTGTTTGGGCTAAAGTCTATCCTAACAGACATGGTAAGATTCTATCATAACAGACATGCTCTGACAGTCTATCATAACAGACATGGTAAAGTCTACATAACAGACATTTTTGTAGTCTACCATAACAGTCATGGTAAAGTCTATCATAACAGATGGTAGAGTCTATCATAAAAGACATTGGTAAAGGGTATCAGAGAGATATACATGCTGGAGCGTGTCTATCAGGTAACAGACATGTGACCAGCGAGTCTATCATAACAGACATGGTAAGAGTCTATCATAACGGACATGGTAAGAGTCTATCATAACAGACATGGTAAGAGTCTATCATAACAGACATGGTAAGAGTCTATCATAACAGACATGGTAAGAGACTGTCCTTCTCCACTACTCTTGTGTGTTTGTCATGGACCTTAGAGACAGATAGCATATCCCATAGCAGTAGAGGGATTTACTATTGTCACTACCTGAAATTGGGGGAGGCTGGACAAATCACCCTCTTTTTCATATGGTCCTTCAATCTCTGTGTCTCTCTCTCCCTCTCTTTCTTTCTCTCTCTATTTCTCTCTGTCTGTCTCTCTGTGTCTGTCTCTCTCTCTGTCTCTCTCTCTGTCTCTCTCTCTCTGTCTGTCTCGGTCTCTCTCTGTCTCTGTCTCTCTCTCAGGAGTCATCTGCCGCTGTGATCCTTGCTGTGGTGTCACTCCTGAGGATCTGTAGCAGCCCTCCCCCTCACCGGGAGGCAAAGGCTGCTATTGGCTGTGGCAAAGCATCCACCAACCTGATTGGCTCACAGCAAGGTCCAGAAGATGGTACCCTAGACTCCCTGGCTAGCCTTAGCACCTGCCCTGGTGAGAATCTAAACTCTGGGGCGTGTTCAGGAATACAATCATGTTTAAGCGAACTAAATTAATTTTAAAAAGCGTTGTTGTTTTGAGGCTGTGGAGCAGGTGGGAGGTATTCCATGTTCTGGTCTCAGAACCTACAGAACCTGAATCAGACCCCACCCTGAGACACACACGCTCTACAAACACCCAATGTCACACAACATCTAACTCAGTTTGGTTTCTCCCAAGTCTCTCCTAGTTTCCCTGATGGATTAAATGACCACTGTGTGCGTGTGTGTGTTCCTTCTGTCTCACCGTGTCTAGGTGCACGAAGAACTACCAGAGCCATGTTGAGTGATCGTAGCAAGTCTCCATGAGCCTAACTCACTGGCTACAGTCTGGTCGCTGAAGGTACACAGAGAACCAATCAAACATCAGTATATCCGGTCGCTGAAGGTGCAGAGAACCAACTCAAACATCAGTATATCTGAGTTACTGAAGGTACAGAGAACCAATCAAACATGCATTATATCTGGTCACTGAAGGTACACAGAGAACCAATCCACGACATCAGTATCATCACTGAGTAGCTGAGGTACGGGAACCAATCACAGCATCAATATATCTCCAGGGTCACCGGACAGGTACAGGGAGTCAATATATCCGGTGCTGAAGGCGCAGGAGTCAATATCAACATATCTGGTCACTATGAAGGTGGCTAGGGAGTCAATACTCTAGTCACCGAAGAGTTCAGGGAGTCACGAGATCTGGTCACTGAAGGTACAAGGGAGTCAATATATCTGGTCATCAGAAGGTGCAAGGAGTCCAACATCAATTATGTCTGGTCGCCAGGTTGCAGGGTCAGTCAACATCAATATATCTGGTCTAATAGCCGTAGGTGCCAGGGAGTCACATCATACGATATCTGATCACTAACGGTGCGGGAGTCAGTATGCCTGGTCAACTGAGGTGCAGGTCAGTCATTATGTCTGGTCACTCTGAAGGTACTGGGGGTCAACATCAATATATCTGGTCACTGAAGGTACAGGGAGTCGTATATCTGGTCACTGACCACGTATCAGAGAGTCAGTATCTGGTCACTGAAGGTGCAGTATCAACATCTGACCACTGTGCTGGTTCACTCAAAGTCGCATGGAGCCAATATATCTGGTCACTGAAGGTTCAGGGAGTCGAAAGCTATATCTAGTAGTCGCTGAAGGTACAGGAGTCAATATGTCTAGTTCACTGAAGTTGTACAGGAGTCAATATATCAGATGCCGAAGGTACAGGGGAGTCCATGCTCTGGTCACTGAATGGTTCAGGAGTCAGCCATCTGGTCTGAAGGTCACTGGCGAGTCATACATATCTGGTCGAGATGTGGCATGTTTCTGTTGATGCTTAACAGATATTTATGCTGATAAAAAGCTCCGTGGAAGTCGGAACGGATCTTCCTTCCGTGCAAGAGGCGTGTGTGTGTGTGCGTTGTAGACAGGCTCTCCTTCCCGTGCTGCAAAGAAGCGTGTGTAGCTAATAGTGTGTGATGTGCACGAACTCCTTCCCGCAAAGGGCGTGCGTGTGTGTGCGTGTGTCGTAACAGATCATTGTTATGAGAAGCACTGTGTGATGTAACAGACCTCCTTCCCATTAAAAGTGTGTGTGTGTTATGTGTTATTAACGCGTCTGCATTGCGTGCACGTGTGTCGTAACAGACCTCTGCCCCGTGCTAAAGAACGTGTGTGTGACGTGCGTTGGGAGGTTCGAGACTCCACTCTGGGTTCTGGCCAGCTGTGGGGCGTTAAGCTGCACCGTCACTCCTATCCTGCTGGGGCGCTGTGTGACCAGAGGCTATGTGAGGGCTAGTGCCATCTCTGCCTAGCTAGGACATGCCACTCAGTGACCAGCAGGGGGAGCCAGGGAACCAGACACAGGTGAGACTCTGATCACACATTTCATTTACTGTATAACGCATGTGCTACTTCTCATTATATATATATATATACGTTTTTGCTATGAAGATTGTGTATATATATATATATATATCATTTTATTTATTTATTTATATACATTTGACTTTTTATGAATATTTGTTTAATTCATATAAATCTAATATTTTAAAACAATACATTTTGACCCGAATCAAATGATTCGTTTCGCCGTGCAGTAGTTGGATCGGTTCGATCTTGAATCGAATCAAGCGATTACGATTCGAAGCCATTGTAGTAGTTGGAATCGGTTCAATCTTGGTGAATCGAATCCAAATGATTAGTCGTATTGTAGTAGTTGGAATCGGTTCAATCTTGGTGAATCGAATCAAATGATTCGATTCAGCCATTGCATTGAGTTAAATCGGTTCAATCTTGGTGAATCGAATCAAATGATTGATCAGCCGTGTGTAGTTGGAATCCGGTTCAATCTTGGTGGAATCGAATCAAATGATTCGTTTAGCCATTGTAGTAGTTGGAATCGGTTCAATCGCGGTGAATCGAATCAAATGATTCGTTTCGCTATTGTAGTGGTTGGAATCCGGTTCAATCTTAGTAGACTACAGCAATCATGAATTCGTTTGCCATTGTAGTAGTTGGAATCGGTTCAATCTTGATGAATCGAATCAAATGATTCGTTTCGGCCATTGTAGTGTTGAATCCGGTTCAATCTTGGTGAATCGAATCAAATGATTCGTTTACGCCATTGTAACGGTTGGAATCAGTTCAATCTTGGTAGATCGAATCAAATTATTGATTCGCCATTGTAGTAGTTGGAATCGGTTCAATCGCGGTGAATCGAGATCAATCAAAGCAATCATTAGTGAATGCGCAAACAGTAAAATGAAGTTAATAGCAGCTGTAGTCTTTGTATTACTTATTTTCCACCATAATTTGCGAAATAAGTGCGCATAAAAATCGCTACATGTGATTTTCGAGTTTTATTTCTATTTGTCTGTCATGAATTGATAGTACCTATGATGAAAATTACAGGCCTCTCTCATCTTTTAAGTGGGAGAACTTCACTGATTGGTATTATTAAATCTTTTTGCCCACTGTGTGTTGATCTCTACTGAGCTTCAGTAACAATTATACAGGTAACTGTATGTTACTAATAGTGTATTCTCTCCAGGAGCAGGTCCTAGGTCAGTTAACTGGTGTTACTGTGTATTCTCTCCAGAACAGATCCCGGGTCAGTTAACTCGGTGTTACTGTGTGTTCTCTCAGGAACAGATCCCGGGTCAGTTAACTGGTGTTACTGTTGTGTGTTCTCTCCAGGAGCAGACCTGGGTCAGTTAACTGTTATTACTGTGTGTTCTCTCCAGGAGCGATCCTGGTCGGTTAACATCGTTGTTACTGTGTGTGTCTCTCCAGGAGCTGACCTCTGGTCAGTGCTAGACATCCTGTCTCAGGATTCAGAGGCTTCCCCAGACGTGCTGTGGTCCAGTACTTCATCAGCTGGCTAAGGACTTCATGCCCATCATCTTCCTCCTCACCAGCTGTGTTCTGTCCTATACGCTGGGCAGCACCGATCTGGACTGGGAGGTCGAAGTTCACACCCTGGAGCTGGTTGAGCTCCTGATGGAGAAACACTACCAGGTCACCGGGAGTCAGAGCTGGGGTCAGCTCCTCCCCTACGGTGTGCTCTGGAGGGACAAACCTGCTAACACACTGACCTCACACACCCCTACGCTGTGACCGCCAAGCCCAGCCCTCACCCTTCTAACTACACCCATGCACACACACACCCAACTGAGCACACACATACCCCCACACACACACCCAACTACATCTGTAGTGTGTGGTCTGTCTCGGTTGGTGGAGCTCAGTGACCTAACAGCGTTACTCAATGGCCTGTTTGATTGCGACAGACCTGTAGCTTTAAAGCCTGTGGTCTGTTGCTACGACTCACGAAGCAGTGTGTCCGGTCCACGGTACGCTAGGGAAGGTGCTATGACAACTGTGACAGCAACAGTTGCCAAGGTGACTTTTGATCTGAGGGGTCAGGTTTGGGAGGCGCGAGGTCACGAGAATTACAGGAGAAGAGAGGATCTGATTGGGTTAAAGAGTCCAGGGAAGTAGGTTGTGATAGGCAGAACAAGAACAGAGATTCTGATAGGACAGACGGGGCTGGTTCCGAAGCCTGCGATAGGTCGACAGGGAAGAGTGTGTGTGAGGGTAGCGCGAGGGTGTGTGGAGGTGCTGTGGTCATTGGGTCTAGAGAGAGAGGCAGTGTTATCACAGAGTAGTGACCATGTCCAGAACTCACCTCTCTCTCTACTGGAGGACATTCTGAACTCTACAGACACCTCACACACTGACGAGGTTATAGTAGACTGTTACTGACACACACGTCCTGAACTCTACAGACACCTCACACTAGCCGACGGTTATAGTAGACTGTTACTTGACCGACACACGTTGTGATGGACTAACACCGTTTTATTTGTGATGATTGTTTCTCCTCTGTACGCTGACAGTGACTGTAGTTAGAGTCCCATTGGGACATAACTCTTGATCATCTAGCAGGAAAATAAATAAAGATACTCTTTTGATATTTCAAACCAATGGTGTCAATGTTTTCCTGACTTGGTATGTTGAGAGAGAGGAGGGAGAGGTGAGGGAGGAGAGAGAGGGAGGAGAGTGGGAGGAGGAGGAGTGAGGAGTGGGAGGGAGGAGACTGAGGAGAGAGAGTGGGAGAGTGGGAGGGAGTAGGAGGAAGGGAGAGGAGAGAGAGCGAGTAGTAGGGAGAGAAAGAGAGGAGAGGGGAGAGCGAGTAGTGAGTAGGAGAAAGAGAGAGAGGAGAGAGAGGGTAGGAGAAGAGAAGAGGAGGAGGGGATAGAGAGAGGAGGGAGAGTGAGGGTAGGGAGAAAGAGAGAGAGAGGGGAGCGAGGGTAGACAGAGTTAGGGAGGAGCAGGGGCACAGAGAGTATTTTTCACTTGGGAGAAAAGTGAAGGAGAGGTAGGGAGGAAGGCGAGAAGTAGTGTGTGAGGTGTAGGGAGAGGAGAGAGGAGGGAAGGAAGAGAAGAGGGAGGAGTGTATGAGGAGAGAGAAAAGGAGAGGGAGGAAGGAATGAGAGGGTAGGAGAGGAGATGTAGTAATGTCTTCCCCATGCTGATCAGTCTTAATGGTTCCTGGAGATTAGAGTTCCCTGGAACTTTACACTGATCAATGTTTCTGACTTGACCGACTGTGTGAAACCAGGCTCTGACCCCAGGTCAGCTGTCTATGTCCCTTCTGAGTGGTGAGGCAAGACTCACCCCAGGTCAATGCCGATCTGCTGTCCCTTCTGAATTGGTGGGGCTCGCACCTCGACCCCAGGTCAGCTGTCTGTGTCCCTTCTGAAGTGGTAGAACCATACACTCTGACCCCAGGTCAGCTGTCGTGTCCTTCTGAGTGGTAGAAACCATACCTCATTTCTCAGTTCAGCTGTCTGCTCCTTCTCAAGTGGTAAACCATAGGCTCTGACCTCAGGTCAGCTGTCTGTGCCCCTTCTGAAGTGGTAGAAACCATGGCTCTGATCTGCCTTGTTCCAGGGAACAGTGGGTTAACTGCCTTGTTCAGGGAACGGTGGGTTAACTGCCTTGTTCAGAGAGCGGTGGGTTAACTGCCTTGTTCAGGAGAACGATGGGTTAACTGCCTTGTTCAGAGAGCGGTGGGTTAACTGCCCTTGTTCAGGGGCAGGACGGCGGATTTTTACGCTGTCGATCAGAGTTCGATCTTGAAACCTTTCGGCTACTAGACCAACGCTATAACCACTGGGCCAGCGCTCTAACCACTAGGCCAGCGCTCTAACCACTAGGCCAGCGCTCTACAACCACTAGGCCAGCGCTCTCAACCACTCAGTCCAACGCTCTAACCACTAGGCAACGCTCTAACCACTAGGCCAACGCTCTAGCCCTAGCGCCTAGCCACTGTAGCGCTCTAACCACTAGGCCAACGCTCTAACCACTAGGCCAACATCTGCTAACCTCAGCGCCAACGCTCTAACCACTAGGCAACGCTCTAACCACTAGGCTCAGCTCTAACCACTAGTCAGCTCCCAACGCACTAGGTCCAGCTCCACCTTCACTAGTCAGCATCCAACCAGGCTCAGTATATACCTCAACCACTAGGCCAATGCTCCAACCACTAGGCCAACGCTCTAACCACTAGGCCAACGCTCTAACCACCAGGCCAGCGCTCTAACCACCAGGCCTAGCGCTCTAGCCAACCGCAGGCCAGCGCTCTAACCACCAATCCACGCTGACCACCAGGCTAGCGACGCTCTAGCCACTAGGCCAGCGCTCAACCACTGGTCCAACGCTCTAACCATCAGGCCAGCTCAACAGTAGGCCTAGCGCTCTAACCACTAGGTCCAACGCTCTAACCACTGGGCCAGCGCTCTAACCACTGGCCAGCGCTCTAACCACTAGTCCAGCGCTCTAACCACTAGGCCAACGCTCTAACCACTAGGCCAACGCTCTAACCACTAGGCCAGCGCTCTAACCACTAGGCCCTTCTGAAGTGATAGAATCTTCCGACATAGAACCAACTACTGTGGGGAAAAAACTATTGATCCTGGTGTGTGATTTTAGTGTCATGTCAGATAAAGCGGTCTGACATAAGGAACCGACCCGCCACTGCTAGGGACAATGATGAATACTGGGTGTGTTTGTATGTAAGTTGAATGTGTTATCAGTGTGTGTATGTGTTATCAGTGTGTGTATAGACTCTACTCCATGCTGGGTAGTAGTGTGTGTGTACGTGCGTGTGTGTGTGTGTGTGTGTGCGTGCATGCTGGGTAGTATTTCAGTGTATGTGCGGTGAGTCGACGTCTTCCTTTGAGTCTCAGAGTCAACAGTCCAACAGCCACATCACTAACATCTGAGAGTGTCCAGAGTCAACAGTCTAACAGCCACATCACTAACATCTGAGAGTGTCCAGAGATCTCCCTCCCTCGTTATTAAATACCAGAGTTCAGCTTTAGGTCCAATCAACGCGACCTCAGGAAATATCAGCTTAACCAAAGTCATGGGACTTCACACACACACACACACACACACACACACAGCCACCGTCCACTCACACACAGCCACACAGCCACGTCCACTCACCACACACACACACACATACACACACACACACACACACAGTTGTGTATAACTAACCTTGTGGGGACACACAGTCCAGTTCTATTCCTTACTTTAATTCTAACCCTGAAACTCAACCATAATTCCTAACCTGATTCTAACCATAATTCTAACCTGATTCTAACCATAATTCAACTCTGATTCTAACCATAATTCTAACCCTAACACTAATTCCATAGCATTTGACCTTGTGGGGACTAACAAAATGGCCCTAGTTTGTCACGTTTGTTTGTTTGCTATTCTTGTGGGTCACTTCTGGTCCTCACAAGTATAGAGATAAGCACGTCCTCACTCACACACAGCCACACACACACACAGCCACACACAGCCACGTCCACTGGTTTTTGTGTTTGTTGTTCTGTCCCTCTGGGCAGACATCACTTCAACCTCTAGTTTTGATTTACAGTACTAGTATATATACCATGTATATAATAATATATGATATATATATATATATACAGTACTAGTATATGTACCATGTATATAACAATATATATATATATATATACCATGTAAATAATATATATATAGATATATATATATATATAAAGATATATATATACAGTATTAGTATATATACTATGTAAATAATAATATATAAATATATATATATACCATATGTAAATAATCAATATATATGTATATATATATATATATATATATATATATATACAGTACTAGTATATATACTATGTATATAACAAATATATATATATACAATAACTAAATATATATACCATGTAAAATAATAATATATAGATATATATATATATATATATATACAGTACTAGTATATGTAACCATGTATATAACGTATGTAGATATATATATATACAGTACTAGTATATATACCATGTATATAATAATATATATGTATATATATATATACAGTATAGTATATGTACCATGTATATAATAATATATAATGATATATATCTACAGTACTAGTATATGTATAAATATATATAATAATATATAGATATATATCTACAGTTACTATTATATATGTATACATGTATATGTAATAATATATATATATATATCTACAGTACTAAAATAGTATATGTACCATGTATATAATAATATATATATATATATATATACAGTACTAAGTATATATACCATATATATAATATATAACATATATATATATATATATTATGTACTCTAGTATATGTACCATGTATATATATTAATATTATATATAACTGCTAGTATATGTACCATGTATTATTATATATATATAGTATATATATATGTATATATATAATATAGATATATATGTATCATATACATAATACTATATATATGTATACATGTACTAGTATATATATTATATATAATAATATCAATCAACAGAATGTCAGCATTGTCATTGGCTGAAATCAACAACAGAATGTCACCGTGTCATTGGCTGAAATCAACAACAGAATGTCACCGTGTCATTGGCTGAAATCAACAACAGAATGTCACCGTGTCATTGTATTTAGGTTGCCAGTTGGGTGAATAAAAGACTCCCTGACTTCTTCATCTAATCAGTTTTCCATGTTGATTCAATGTCATCACGGTTTGTGTTGCCCGGGGGTGTGTGTGTGTGTACAGGGGTTACATGAGGAGAGGTTTCAGTGCAACTATTGTTTGTACAAACAAAAACACACTCAGTGGTCTGGAAGGACAAGAAGTCCTGTGTTCTCTTCTCCTCTACTATAAACGAAGAGTTTCTTTCCATCTGAACTCTCTACTATAAACGAAGAGTTTCTTTCCATCTGAACTCTACTATAAACAAAGAGTTTCCTTCCATCTGAACTCTACTATAAACGAAGAGTTTCCTTCCATCTGAACTCTACTATAAACGAAGAGTTTCTTTCCATCTGAACTCTCTACTATAAACGAAGAGTTTCTTTCCATCTGAACTCTACTATAAACGAAGAGTTTCCTTCCATCTAAACTCTCTACTATAAACAAAGAGTTTCCTTCCATCTGAACTCTACTATAAACGAAGAGTTTCCTTCCATCTGAACTCTACTATAAACGAAGAGTTTCTTTCCATCTGAACTCTACAATAAACGAAGAGTTTCTTTCCATCTGAACTCTACAATAAACGAAGAGTTTCTTTCCATCTGAACTCTACAATAAACGAAGAGTTTCTTTCCATCTGAACTCTCTACTATAAACGAAGAGTTTCTTTCCATCTGAACTCTACTATAAACGAAGAGTTTCTTTCCATCTGTACTCTCTACTATAAACGAAGAGTTTCTTTCCATCTGTACTCTCTACTATAAGCAGAAGAGTTTCCTTCCATCTGAACTCTCTACTATAAGCGAAGAGTTTCCTTCCATCTGAACTCTACTATAAACAAGAGTTTCTTTCCATCTGAACTCTACTATAAGCGAAGATTTCCTTCCATCTAAACTCTACTATAGCGAAGTTTCTTTCCATCTGAACTCTCTACTATAAGCAGAGGTTTCTTTCCATCTGAACTCTCTACTATAAACGAAGAGTTTCCTTCCATCTGAACTCTACTATAAACAAAGGTTTCTTTCCATCTGAACTCTACTATAAGCAAGAGTTTCTTTCCATCTGAACTCTACTATAAACAGGGGTTCCTTCCATCTGAACTCTACTATAAACAAAGAGTTTCTTTCCATCTCTCCTCTCTTTTCCATCCCTCCTCTTTTCTCTCTTTCTGCTCCCCTGGCTTTGTAGGGCACCACAGGGGTTGGTTTGAGAGGGAGGGTGAGTATTCTGTCTAATGTGATGTCTGTCTGTGTGTGTGAGTTGTTAATTTTTCAGTTGCTCCATTTGTCTCTGGGCAGAAGTGTGTGAATAGGAAACATGACCCCTTCTCCTATCTCCTTTTCTCTCAGATCTTTGCTCTCGTTCTCTCTCCTCCCCGTTACTCTCTATCCCTCCCCATTTCCTGTCTTTCCTATTCTCTCCTCCTCTCTCTTCTCTTCCTTTTCACTCTCTAACCCCTCTCCCTGTCTCTTACTTCCATCTCTCCTCTCTCTCTCAATCTCTCCCTCCTTCTCACTCTCTCGTCTCTCCCTCCTCCCTCCTTCTCCCTCTCTCTGTCTCTCCCTCTCTCTCTCTCTCCTCCTCTCTCTCTCCCTCCCTCTATCTCTCTCCGTTTCTCCTCCATCAGGTCCCAGAGTGTGCTGTATCCACAGACTAGCTAAATCAGGCCATTGTCCATGTTTCTTTCTCTCTCTCTCTCCCTCCCTCAATCTCTCTCGCTCCATGTTTCTTTATCTCTCCATGTTTCTTTCTCTCTCTCCCTCTGCCTCTCTCTCTCTCCATGTTTCTTTATCTCTCTCCCTCTGCCCTCTCTCTCTCTCTCCCATGTTTCTTTATCTCTCTCCCTCTGCTCTCTCTCTCTCTCCATGTTTCTTTCTCTCTCTCCCTCTGCTCTCTCTCCTCTGCCCTCTCTCTCTCTCATGTTTCTTTCTCTCTCTCCCTCCCCTCTTCCATCTCTGTAGCTGAATGTACCACGGCTAAAAATGAACTCAGATCAGCAGGAAAAGACCAGGAGATAGAGACACCAGTTAGCTAAACAGATCCAAGGTCAGATTAGCTAGTGCAGAGCCTCCATAGACTGATCCAAGGTCAGTTAGCTAGTGTCTCTGCTAAGGTTGATGCTGGAGTCGGTTAGTTAGGTTTGGACTAAGCAGGCCTCCATAGACTGATCAAGGTCAGTTAGCTGGTGACTCTGCTAATGTTGATGCTGGGGTCAGTTAGTTAGGTTTGGACTAGACAGGCCTCGATAGACTGATCCAAGGTCAGTTAGTTACACGGAACCTAAACGACCGTGCACCATAATCGTACGCCATCGTGAATACATGTGTTTTACCCAAGCGCGATCACGACACGCAGGTTTAAAATATCAAAACAAACTCTGAACCAATTACATTGAATTTGGGGACGAGGTCGAAAAGCATTTAACATATTGGAAATTTAGCCTAGCTAGCTTGCATGTACTAGCTAATATGTACTATTAAGCTAGCTAGCTGTTTGCTAGCTAATTTATCCTGGGATATAGACATTGAGTTGTTATTTTACCTGAAAGCACAAGGTCCTTTACTCCACCAGATGAATCCAACATAAAATGGTCAGCAAATCAGTTTCTAATCATCTCTCCTCCTTCCAAGCTGTATATAATAATATATATATATATATTAAGTATATGTATCATATATATAATAATATATAGATATATATACAGTACTAGTATACTGTACCATGTATATAATAATAATATATATATATAGTACTAGTATATGTACCATGTATATAATAATATATAGATATATATACAGTACTAGTATATGTACCATGTATATAATACTATATAGATAGATATATATACAGTACTAGTATATGTACCATGTATATAATATATCTCCTCCTTCAGGCACTTTTCTCCTCTGGACTTTAGATTGCAATTGTGCAATTTTCATAAATTAGCTCGTGTCTCCGTTCAGTCTTTCAGTCACCTCGTGGGTATAACCAATGAGGAGATGGGTACCTGCTTCTATAAACCAATGAGGAGATGGCACGTGAGTACCTGCTCCTAAAGCCAATAGGAAGATAGCACGTGGGTACCTGCTTCTATAAACCAATGAGGAGATGGCACGTGGAGTACGTGCTCCTATAAACCAATGAGGAGATGGCACGTGGGTACCTGCTCCTATAAACCAATGAGGAGGTGGCACGTGGGTACCTGCTCCTATAAACCAATGAGGAGATGGCACGTGGGTACCTGCTCCTATAAACCAATGAGAAGATGGCACGTGGGTACCTGCTCCTATAAACCAATGAGGAGGTGGCACGTGGGTACCTGCTTCTATAAACCAATGAGGAGAGATGGCACGTGGGTACCTGCTTCATATAAACCAATGAGGAGATGGCACGTGGGTACCTGCTTCTATAAACCAATGAGGAGATAGCGCGTGGGTACCTGCTTCTATAAACCAATGAGGAGATGGGAGAGGCAGGACTTGCAGCGTAATCTGCGTCACAAATACAAGTGACTTCTATTTTTAGCCCTTGGCAACGCAGACACTCGTTGGCCAGCAGTCTGGCTGCAACAATTGAATAATATAAGATTTCTAAATGTATTTTGCATGCTTCGTAGATGTAATCAACCTGTCAGGTTTGGAATAAACAGGCCTCCATAGACGATCCAAGTCAGTTAGCTAGGTGTCTCTGCTGGGTCGATGCTGGGGTTAGTTAGTTAGGTTTGGACTAAACAGCCTCGTGAACCCGATCAAGTCAGTTTGCTGGTGTCTGCTAAGGTTGATGCTAGGCGTCAGTTAATCGGTTTGGATAAACGGGCCTCCATAGACTGATCCAAGTCAGTTAGTTCCTCCCCAATTTAGTGATATCCAATATTAGTTACTGTCTTGTCCCATCGCTTGCAGCTCCCCGTCTGGCGAACTCGGGAGAGGCCGAGGCGAGCGAAACATGACCGCACTGCTTCTTGACACAGTGCTCAGCACTTCTCGGAAGACAGCCGCTACCAATGTGTTGGAGGAAAACACACGTCCAACTGATGACCTGAAGTCAGCGTACATCCGCCCAGCAAGGAGGTCGCTAAAGCGCAATGTGACAAGGACAAACCCGACGACCAAACCCTTCCCAAACAGGGGACGGCCGCTGGGCCAATTGGCACCGCCTCATGGCTCTCCCCGGGTCGGGCTACGACATCCCGGGATCGAAACCAGGTCTGTGGTGACGCCTTTAGCACTGCGATGCAGCGCCTTAGACCTCTGCCCCACTACGGGAGGCCCCTTCTTGTGTATTTTACTAATAAAGAAAAATATCCAAACTCTGTGACTCACTGAAAGCTGCCAGCATTTGACCGTGTTTGAAACACACACACACACACACACACACACACACACACACACACTAACCCAGTACAAACACACACACACACACACACACACTAACCCAGTACAAACACACACACACACACACACTAACCCAGTACAAACACACAATAAGGAGACAGTGAGGGCGTGGTCAAAGGAATTGCAGTGGTGTATTTATCAGAACAGAACCAAGGCTAGCCTGTAGAAAAACAAACACAGTGGTGTATTTATCAGAACAGAACCAAGGCTAGCCAGTAGAAAAACAAACACAGTGGTGTATTTATCAGAACAGAACCAAGAAGCTAGCCTGTGAAAAGCAAACACAGCTCAGGAACAGAACCAAGGCTAGCCTGTAGAAAAACAAACACAGTGTTGTATTTATCAGAACAGAACCAAGGCTAGCCTGTCAGAAAAACAAACACAGTGTTGTATTTATCAGAAACACAGAACCAAGGCTAGCCAGTAGAAAAACAAACAGTGTCATGTTTGTCAAGAACAGAACCAAGGACTAGCCTGTAGAAAAACAAACACGTGATGGTGTATTTATCAGAACAGAACCAAGGCTAGCCAGTAGAAAAACAAACACAGCTCAGAACAGAACCAAGGCTAGCCTGTAGAAAAACAAACACAGCTCAGAACAGAACCAAGGCTGGCCTGTAGAAAAACAAACACAGACTCAGAACAGAGCAAGGCTGGCAGTGACAAACACGACAGGCTGTATTTAACAGGAACAGAACCAAAGGCTGGCCAGTAAAAACAAACACAGCTAGAACCAGAACCAAAGGCCCCAACAGTAGAAAAACAAACACAGTGTGTTGTATTTATCAGAACAGAACCAGGAAGACTGTGGTAGAAAAACAAACAGTGTTGTATTTATCACAACCATAGAACCGAGAGCCTATTGATGAAAAAACAAACACAGTGTTGTGACTGTCAGAACAGAACCAAGGCTGGCCAGTAGAAAACAAACACAGTGTTGTATTTATCAGAACAGAACCAAGGCTGCCAGTAGAAAAACAAACACAGTGTTGCTATTTATCAAACAGAACCAAGGCTAGCCTGGTAGAAAACAAACACAGTGTTGTATTTATCAGAACAGAACCAAGGCTAGCCAGTAGAAAAACAAACACAGTGTTGTATTTATCAGAACAGAACCAAGGCTAGCCTGTAGAAAAACAAACACAGTGTTGTATTTATCAGAACAGAACCAAGGCTAGCCAGTAGAAAAACAAACACAGTGTTGTATTTATCAGAACAGAACCAAGGCTAGCCAGTAGAAAAACAAACACAGTGTTGTATTTATCAGAACAGAACCAAGGCTAGCCTGTAGAAAAACAAACAAACACAGCTCAGAACAGAACCCAGGCTAGCCTGTAGATAAACAAACACAGCTCAGAACAGAACCCAGGCTAGCCTGTAGATAAACAAACACAGCTCAGAACAGAACCAAGGCTAGCCTGTAGATAAACAAACACAGCTCAGAACAGAACCAAGGCTAGCCTGTAGATAAACAAACACAGCTCAGAACAGAACCAAGGCTAGCTGTAGATAAACAGCTGTAGATAACAAACCAAGGCTAGCCTGTAGAAAAACAAACACAGCTCAGAACAGAACCAAGGCTAGCCTGTAGAAAACAAACACAGCTCAGAACAGAACCAAGGCTAGCCTGTAGATAAACAAACACAGCTCAGAACAGAACCCAGGCTAGCCTGTAGAAAAACAAACACAGACCAAACAATACATGTGCACAACACCTCCTCCTCTCTTCTGTTTTTCCAGAACAATCTGTTTTTTTTTCAATCAATTTCGCTGTATGAGATTTCATCCAGTGCAATCAACAACAACAACAAGTTAGAGAAGATACAACAATGAAACTGTACAAACGTCAGGGTAACGTTGGGGTTAGTGGTGATAGTAGTAGTGTGTTTTGACACAGTTTTACAGTATACTCACAGAGAACGGATACACACAGTAGGCTATAGACACACTCACAGAGAACATATACACACAGTAGGCTATAGACACACTCACAGAGAACAGATACACACAGTAGGCTATATACACACTCACAGAGAACAGATACACACAGTAGGCTATAGACACACTCACAGAGAACAGATACACACAGTAGGCTATAGACACACTCACATAAACAGAAGGAACAGTGTCTGGAGAGGGAGGAGAGGAGGCAGAGAGAGGGGCAGTCTGGAGAGGGAGGAGAGGAGGCAGAGAGGAACAGTGTCTGGAGAGGGAGGAGAGGAGGCAGAGAGAGGGACAGTGTCTGGAGAGGGAGGAGAGGAGGCAGAGAGAGGGACAGTGTCTGGAGAGGGAGGAGAGGAGGCAGAGAGGGACAGTGTCTGGAGAGGGAGGAGAGGAGGCAGAGAGAGGGACAGTGTCTGGAGAGGAGGCAGAGAGAGGGACAGTGTCTGGAGAGGGAGGAGAGGAGGCAGAGAGAGGGACAGTGTCTGGAGAGGGAGGAGAGGAGGCAGAGAGAGGGACAGTGTCTGGAGAGGGAGGAGAGGAGGCAGAGAGAGGGACAGTGTCTGGAGAGGGAGGAGAGGAGGCAGAGAGAGGGACAGTGTCTGGAGAGGAGGCAGAGAGAGGGACAGTGTCTGGAGAGGGAGGAGAGGAGGCAGAGAGAGGGACAGTGGTTATAAGGTAGTGTTGGTAACTAGTTAGACTAGATGTTCTGGTGTAAGGGTAGGGGGTTTCTTTACCCTCAGAGTCACTAATTCATCTTTCCAGCCACAACAGAGAAGGAGAGAGGGGGAGACGGGGGTACAATCACTCCTTTGTGTGTGTGTGGGGGGGGGGGGGGGGGGGCAGTGGTTACAGAGACAGAATAGAGAGAGAGAGACAAACTCACATTAAGAGTTTCTGTCCTGAATATGATGTACTGATATCGTCAACATGTGATAGGATGAGGGAGAGGGGAGGGAGTAGAGAGAGAGAGACAAACTCACTTTAAGAGTTTCTGTCCTTAATATGATGTACTGATATCGTCAACATGTGATAGGATGAGGGAGGGGGAGGGGAGTAGAGAGAGAGAGACAAACTCACATTAAGAGTTTCTGTCCTGAATATGATGTACTGATATTGTCAACATGTGATAGGAGGAGGAGAGGGGGAGGGGAGTAGAGAGAGAGAGACAAACTCACTGAAGTTCACCAAGAGGAACACTTGTGCAACACGATGATGATCACATAACATATGACTGGACCCCAGGGATCTTTCTCTGTCTCTCTCTCTCTACCAACTCTTCCTCAGAGAGGAGTCTGTCTGTCTGTCTGTCTGGAGGAGAGACCAACTCTTCCTCCTCTATTTTGTCTCTCTCTCTGTCTCTCACTCTCTCGCTCTCTGTCTCTCTCTCTGTCTCTCTCTCTCAGAGAACCAAGAGGGAGGGAAGGATTTAGTCTCTCTCTGGAAGGATGGAGGAGAGAGGGGAGGAGAGAGAGGAGGAGAGTCTCTCTACCAACTTCTTCCTCCTCCATTTAGTCTCTCTGTCTCTGTCTTTCTAGGGACTGGAACTCCTCTATTTAGTGTCTCTGTCCTCCTACATGTAACAGAATCAGAAGGAAGGGCTGAAGATGGAGGAAGAAGTTGGAGACAAGGGGGAGGATAGTTAGAGGAGAGTTCTCAGTCCTATGATTGGTCTCCTGGAGGATAATGGAGGATCCGAGAGGTCATCATATCAGTGATGTCAGGGATGGAAGAGTCTTCCTCGTCCTGAGACTGCAGTTCCCATAATCCACTCGATCCCCAGGGTCACAGGTTGGAGGCCTCTTGACCTTTCACCTCCAGGGTTCCACAGATAATGACCCTGATTGAAGGATTGACTATTCCACAGGTCAGAGTTCCGAGAGGACTGCCCTGAGGAGCTTCTCAGTGGAGTGGTACTCAGGTCATAGGAAGATACATTCTAGAAGGAGATCAATTCTAGAACAGATCAGATTCTAGAACGGATATAGTTCTAAAATCCACAAGAACTGTCAAAATGGAGGAAAGGGATCTAGTTGATGGAAAATGAGCCGAGGGATGAAAGGACTGCAGGAGAACTTCCTGAGCAGGTGACTCTAACATCCAGTCCATCAAGGGTCCAGAGAAGACCAAAATGGAAGGATGGTCTGGTCCATCCACCATGGACTGAGTTCAGAGGGAGCAACCCTCCTTCTAGTGGTTCTAAATCTACAAACACAGGGGAGGGGGCCTAGAGGAGGAGAGAGGAGGAGAGAGGGTGTATATATAATGTTAGTGTGTGTGTGTGTGTATGGAAGGATAATGTGTGTGTGTCTGAATCTATATGTGTGGTGTGTGTATATATATAACAATGTGTGTGTGTATATAATATGGATGTGTGTGGATATAGATGTGTGTGTCTGTGTGTGTGTATATAGGAGGTGTGTGTGATGTGTGGATAATGTGGGGAGTGAGTAGAGAGGTGTGTCAGGAGGAGATAGGGATGGAAGGATCTCTTTGAGAGATGGTGTCTTTAACAGGAGGAGAGAGGACAAAGGGATGTTCTCACATGGAGATCACGGGGAGGAGTGATGAAACAGAGGTTTTTCCCACGGTTAGGGAAGGACTGAACGATTGCACCAGGAACGCCTGGAGAGACAGAGACAGAGACAGAGAAGAGTTTGAGAGTTTGTGGGTTTACCTGGTCAGGTGTGTTTGTGTGAGGACCTGGTCAGGTGTGTGTTTGTGGAAGGATGGTCAGGTGTGATTGTTTGTACCTGGTCAGGTGTGTTTGTGATGGAAGGATGGTCAGGTGTTTTGTGTGTTTACCTGGTCAGAGGTGTGTTTGTGTACCTGGATGGAGGAGAGTTTGTGTACCTGGTCAGGTATGTGGAAGGATGTAGGTCCAGTGTGTTAGGGATCATACCTGTAGGTCCTGTGAGAGGGGAGGACCTGTAGGTCCTGGAGTTAGATCCTACCCTGTGTGTTAGGATCCTACCTGTAGGTCCTGTGTGTTAGATCCTAGGAGGAGGGGAGGTGAGTGATCTAGCAGGTCCAGTGTGTTAGATCCTACCTGATGGAGGAGTGTGGGGAGGATTCTACCTGTAGGTCCGAGGGATGGAAGGATCCTACCTGTAGGTCCAGTGTGTTAGATCTACCTGTAGGTCCAGTGGGGAGAGCAGAGAGGTAGGTCCCAGAGAGGGGAGGATCCCTACCTGAGAGGTCCAGTGTGTTAGATCCTACCTGTAGGTCCTGTGTGTTAGATCCTAGGAGTAGGTCCAGTGTGGAGGAGATCCTACCTGGAAGGTCCAGGTGTTAGGGAGGAGACCTGTAGGTCCTGTGAGGAGGAGAAATCCTAGGATGGACATCCTCCAGCCTCAGAGAGGGTCTCACAACATTCTGGGAAGTGTTTCTTAGTGATGTCAGATAGGGATGGAAGGATGGACCAGCAGGTCAGTCTTGTTGAGGAAGAGGATGATGGACAGAGAGGAGGAGAGAGGGATGTTCAGGATGAAGGAAAGATGTTCAGGCTCAGAGACCAGCCGAGAGGGGAGGGTCCTCCATCAGAACCTATGGAGAGGGAGGAGGTGAGGAAATGTCTCCCTTCCGAGAGGACTCTAAAACTGAAGATGTGATTTCACCCCAAAACCTCCAGCTACAGAGGGAGGAGTCATATACTCAGGTCTGGTGGGTGGGTGTATGGAAGGATCTGTCTGTCTGTGGAGGTCTGTGGGATCTGTCATCATGTCTAGGGTGTCTGTCTGTCTGTCTGAGAGTCTATTCGTCTGTCTGTCTGTCAGTCTGTCGAGGGAGGGAAGTGGAGGAGAGTCTGTCTGTCTGTCGTCGCAGAGAGGAGGAGATAGGGATGATGGATGGACACCATGAACAGTATAGATGAGGAGAGAGGAGGAGAGCACTGAAACCATTTCTGAGAGAGTGAGGAGTGACCCCCATCAGGATCTTAAACGGAAGGATGGATGATAAAGGGATGGAAGGATTCCTTAGTTGCCTTCCTAGGAGAGAAGGACAGAATGTCCTGGAGACTAGGGATATAGTTCTGAGCAGAGAGGAGGAGAGAGGGATGGAAGGATGGAGGAGAGAGGGGAGGGAGAGGGAGAGGAGCAGAGAGGAGGAGATAGGGATGGAAGGATGGAGGAGAGAGGGGAGGAGTAGAGAGGAGCAGAGGGGGAGGAGAGGAGGGAGGAGAGAGAGGAGCAGAGAGGAGGAGAGAGGGATGGAAGGATGGAGGAGAGAGGGGAGGGAGGAGAGAGGAGCAGAGAGGAGGAGAGAGGGATGGAAGGATGGAGGAGAGGGGAGGTAGAGAGGAGCAGAGAGGAGGAGAGAGGGATGGGAGGGGGATGGAGGAGAGAGGGGAGGAGTAGAGAGGAGCAGGAGAGGGAGGAGAGAGGGATGGAAGGATGGAGGAGAGAGGGGAGGAGTAGAGAGGAGCAGAGAGGAGGAGAGGGAGGGGAGGATGGAGGAGCAGAGAGGGAGGGAAGGGATGGAAGGATGGAGGAGAGAGGGGAGTAGAGAGAGGAGCAGAGAGGAGGGGAGAGAGGGATGGAAGGATGGAGGAGAGAGGGGAGAGAGGAGCAGAGAGGAGGAGAGAGAGGGAGATGGAAGGAGGAGGAGAGAGCAGAGAGGGGAGGAGAGAGGGATGGAAGGATGAAGAGAGAGGGAGGAGCAGAGAGGAGGAGAGGAGGGGAGGAGAGAGAGGAGCAGAGAGGAGGAGAGGGATGGAAGGATGGAGGAGAGAGGGGAGGAGTAGAGAGGAGCAGAGAGGAGGAGATAAGGATGGAGAAGAGAGGGGAGGAGAGGAGGAGGGAGGAGAGAGGGATGGAAGGGATGGAGGAGGAGAGGAGGAGAGAGAGGGATGAAGATGAAGGAGAGAGGGATGGAAGGATGGAGGAGAGAGGGAGGAGTAGAGAGGAGCAGAGAGAGGAGGAGAGAGGGATGGAAGGATGGGAGGAGAGAGAGGGGAGGAGTAGAGAGGAGCAGAGAGAGAGGAGAGAGGGATGGAAGGATGGAGGAGAGAGGGGAGGGAGTAGAGAGGAGCAGAGAGGAGAGATAGGGATGGAAGGATGGAGGAGAGGGGGGAGGAGAGAGAGGAGGGGAAGAGAGGAGGAGAGAGGGAGGGAAGGATGGAGGAGAGAGGGAGGAGTAGAGAGGAGCAGAGAGGAGGAGAGAGGGGAGGGAAGGATGGAGGAGAGAGGGATGGAAGGATGGAGGAGAGAGGGGGAGGAGCAGAGGAGAGAGAGGGAGGAGAGAGGGATGGAAGGATGGAGGAGAGAGGGGAGGAGAGAGAGGAGCAGAGAGGGATGGAAGGATGGAGGAGAGAGGGGAGGAGGCAGAGGGAGCAGAGAGGAGGAGATAGGGATGGAAGGATGGAGAGAGAGGGATGGAGTAGAGAGGAGCAGAGGGGAGAGGAGAGAGAGGAGAGGAGGAGAGAGGAGGAGAGAGGGATGGATGGAAGAGATGGAGGAGAGGCGAGGAGAGAGAGGGGATGGAGGAGAGAGAGGGATGGAAGGATGGAGGAGAGAGGAGAGAGAGGAGTAGAGAGGGATGGAAGGATGGAGGCGAGAGGAGGAGAGAGGGATGGAGGAGAGAGGGATGGAAGGATGGAGGAGAGAGGAGAGAGAGGAGTAGAGAGGAGAGAGAGGAGTAGAGAGGGATGGAAGGATGGAGGAGAGAGGGATGGAAGGATGGAGGAGAGAGGGAGAGAGAGGAGGAGAACAGTAATATTATCATGCTCTTTGATTGTTTTTGTTTGTCATTTATGTACAGTATTTATGTACAACAACAGTATTCAACAATAATGTAATTACATAGTCAGTAATACTATCAGATGGGGGGTGTGGCCAGAGGTTCTGACATTAAATGTTAAAGGTAAAGAAGCTCCGCCCACTCACCGGCTGGCCAATCCGGTCCAGGTTATCCAGGAAGTATTTCACCGACTCACTCTGTGAACAGGAAGAGACAACAGTCGTTTTGACTTAATTAAACGTTTTATTCCATTGTTTCCATTAGACACAACATGGCTGACAGCTTTGAAAGTATTTGCTATATAATTCAACCACAACAAACACTCTTCCCACTGGGCAAAGACGTCAATTCAACGTCTATTCCAAGTTGGTTCAATGTAATTTCATTGAAATTATGTGGGAAAACGACGTTGATTCAACCAGTATGTGTCCAGTGCGAAACGACGTTGATTCAACCAGTGTGTGTCCAGTGGGCTGACACCGAGGCCTCTAGAATGCTCTACAATGTTCAAACAAACAAAACTGATCATTAAACTCAACCTGACACAGACAGAGAGGAGGGAGAAAGAGGGAGGGAGGGGGACAGAAAGAGAGAGAGAGAGAGAGAGGGACAGAGGGGGAGAGAGAGAGAGAGGGACAGAGGGGGGGAGAGAGAGAGAGAGGGACAGAGGGGGGGGAGAGAGAGAGAGAGGGACAGAGGGGGAGAGAAAGGGAGAAAGAGGGAATAAGAAAGAGAGCAATGTTTTCTGATAAAAGTGTGTTGACCCTGTGTTCTGCCTCTAAGAGGGGAACAACACCTAAAACAGACCCAGGATCAGCTTCTGAACGCGTTCCAAGCGCTCTATGAAGCAATCTCCCAATTCCTCTGAAGGGAACAACACTAAAACAGACCCAGGATCAGCTTCTGAACGCGTTCCAGGGGCTCTATGAAGCAATCTCCCAATGCCTCTGAAGGGAACAAAACTAAAACAGACCCAGGATCAGCTTCTTAATGTGTTCAGCAGACACTTTTATCCAAAGTCATTGGTCCATTTTATGAATAGGTGTCCCCAGGCTGTATCAAACCCACGACCTTTGGTCTTACATGCACCACACCGACTGAGCCAAACAGGATGTTCAACGTTATTTAGTATGATAGTTCAGTCTGGTACATTACAACCTCGCTCACATCCACCACCCCAGGAAACAGCTGTGTGTGTGAAAACAGAGAGAGGGATTAACCAGACAGAGAGACAGCAACCCCCCCTTCCCCTCCCTTCCCCCCACACAGAAAACTAGCCCTCGTTCCAAAACTATTCCTCTTTCCAAAACTATTCCACTTTCCAAAACTATTCCTCTTTTCAAAACGATTCCTCTTTTCAAAACTATTCCTCTTCTTTCCTCTTTTCAAAACTATTCCTCTTCCAAACTATTCTCTTTTCAAAACTATTCCTTTTCAAAACTATTCCCTTTTCAAAACTTCCTCTTCAAAACTTTCCTCTTTCCAAAACTAAACTTTCTTATTCCTCAAAACTATTCCTCTTTCAAAACTATTCCTCTTTCCACTATTCTTCTTTCAATTCATCTTTCATTTAGTTGACGGGCTCTGGTCTGGTCTTATTGTAAAAGTCAGTTTGTCTTCTTCTCCAAATGAGATTCCAACTTGTTTTATAAATGAATAATAATTTGTCAGAGTCTGTTCGAAAACGGACCCCATTGGACGAACGGCCGTGAACCGTTATGTTGCCGTGCCAAACAGGAAACGCAACCCCATGACCCAACGGCTGACCTGTGATGTCACCGCCACAGGAAACAAAGTCCGCCAACGTAAGGGGGAGGGGCCAAGAGTGGGGGAGAGGGGAATTCCCAGCGTTGAGGAGATTAACTCAAACTACATACGCAGGCAGGCAGACAGACACACACACACACTACACTCTAGTCTCACTTTGCCATACCACCGTCTGGAGAATTTAGATTTGGTGTAAAAACACAGCGAACAGATTTTGATTAGATGTTACATTTCTATTCCACCTGTAGAACGGCTGCTGGGTGCTATGTGAATCACCTGACTACCGTCCCGGTAGTTGGTGTTGTTGCTAGTTTTTCAAGCGCAAGTTATCACGTGTTGCTGACAAGTCTGCGATTGATATTTTATTGAAAGTGAATTACGTTGGTAAAGTCAAAGGTCACGTTCTAAACCGCTCTGGTGACAAACCCCTTTTCCTTTTGAGTCATCCTGTCCACACGGCCGCTTTGCTACCACTGAAAATATCTTGAAAATGGCCCAGTATTTAGTTTCTAAGGACCCATAAAACAGAAGCAGTGGGAGAACATATTTAAGTAATTAAATACATTTTTTAAAAATCTTTAAACGGTGTATTATTAACTAGCTGGCTACAGTAGGCCTCTATGTAGACTCCACTGAGCTGCTAACTAGGTAGCTAGCTACAGTAGGCCTCTATGTAGACTCCACTGAGCTGCTAACTAGCTAGCTAGCTACAGTAGGCCACTTTATAGGCTAACTCCACTAATCTGCTAACTAGCTAGCTGGCTACAGTAGGCCACTTTGTAGACACCACTGAGCTGCTAACTAGCTAGTTGGCCACCTCTGGAATAGAAGTCTAATCTGCCAGCCAGCTAGATCAATGGCTAGCAGGGTAGGCCACTTTGGAATAGAAGTCTCACTGAGCCAGTAACTAGCTAGGGTTGGCCACCTCTGGAATAGAAGTCTACTCAGCCAGTAGATCAGTGGAGCAGGGTTGGCCATCTCTGGAATAGAAGTCTACTCAGCCAGTAGATCAGTGGAGCAGGGTTGGC
>NW_027039204.1:5000-20000 GCF_034236695.1 Oncorhynchus nerka | reverse complement strand
GTATGTTGTCTACCTCACTTGCTTTGGCAATGTTAACACATGTTTCCCATGCCAATAAAGCCCTTGAATTGAATTTAATTGAATTGAGAGGGAGGGAGAGAGAGAGATGGGGGGAGAGAGAGAGAGGGGTAGGGAGAGAGAGAGAGAGAGAGAGAGGTAGGGAGAGAGAGAGATGGGGAGAGAGAGAGATGGGGGAGAGAGAGAGAGGGGGGTAGGGAGAGAGAGAGAGGGGTAGGGAGAGAGAGAGAGAGGGAGAGAGAGAGAGAGATGGGGAGAGAGAGGAGAGGGGGTAGGGAGAGAGAGAGAGAGATGGGGAGAGAGAGAGAGAGAGGGGTAGGGAGAGAGAGAGAGAGAGGGGGTAGGAGAGAGAGAGAGAGAGAGGTAGGGAGAGAGAGAGAGATGGGGAGAGAGAGAGAGAGAGAGGTAGGGAGAGAGAGAGAGAGAGATGGGGTGAGAGAGAAAGAGACAAAAGGGAGTCTTTTTTTCTCTGAAGTTACCATTTCAAAACTAAAATAACTTTATTAGTCAATGGTGAAAATGCTGACAGAGTGTTTTAAAGACTGAGTAAGCAGATGGACTGAGGTTTCCTCTATTTCAGGAAGACAGGAAGAGAGGGGAGAGAGGGAGGGAGGGGGAGAGAGAAGGATGAGAGATAGAGAGATGGCATGTTTTTTGTATATAATTTATGAACCAAGTTAATAAAACATGTAACATTGGGGGGAACTGAGGAAAAGCCAATGACTAAAGCATGTCACAGCAGATGCATTACAGCTGACCAATCAAAACAGGTTTCTGGTGGGTTAAACCAATCAATGGATAGAACTGGTGTAGTTTTGGTGTGAGTGAGTAAGGCAGCAGGAATGGAACTCCATTCACAGTTTGTGTTGGTCAGATTAGAGGCTTTACTACTAGACGAGGTCTGAATAGACTGTGTGTTTGTGGCCCCTCCCTCTCTCTCTCTCTCTCTCTCTCTCTCTCTCTCTCTCCTGGTTGCAATGGGAACCCGGTGGTTGTTTTGAGAGCTTTTGGATTCGGCGTTGCTCATAACTATCACACACACTAGGGCTGTCCCCGAATAAAAAAATAAAAATCTTGGTCAACTGATGCTTTAAGCACACTGTCTGATTAAATAATTACGACACCACAGTGAACAGGCCCCACACCACAGTGAACAGGCCCCACACCACAGTGTTTATCTCTCTCTCCTCCCTACTGCAGTGAACAGGCCCCACACCACAGTGTTTATCTCTGTCTCTCTCTCCTCCCTACTGCAGTGAACAGGCCCCACACCACAGTGTTTATCTCTGTCTCCTCCCCTACTGCAGTGAACAGGCCCCACACCACAGTGTTTATCTCTGTCTCTCTCTCCTCCCTACTGCAGTGAACAGGACCCACACCACAGTGAACAGGCCCCACACCACAGTGAACAGGCCCCACACCACAGTGAACAGGCCCCACACCACAGTGAACAGGCCCCACACAACAGTGAACAGGCCCCACACCACAGTGTTTATCTCTGTCTCTCTCCTCCCCCTACTGCAGTGAACAGCCCCCACACCACAGTGTTTATCTCTGTCTCTCTCCTCCCTACTGCAGTGAACAGGCCCCACACCACAGTGTTTATCTCTGTCTCTCTCTCCTCCCTACTGCAGTGAACAGGCCCCATACCACAGTGTTTATCTCTGTCTCTCTCTCCTCCCTACTGCAGTGAACAGGCCCCACACCACAGTGTTTATCTCTGTCTCTCTCTCCTCCCTACTGCAGTGAACAGGCCCCACACCACAGTGTTTATCTCTGTCTCTCTCCTCCCTACTACAGTGAACAGACCCCACACCACAGTGTTTATCTCTGTCTCTCTCTCCTCCCTACTGCAGTGAACAGGCCCCATACCACAGTGTTTATCTCTGTCTCTCTCCTCCCTACTGCAGTGAACAGGCCCCACACCACAGTGTTTATCTCTGTCTCTCTCTCCTCCCTACTGCAGTGAACAGGCCCCATACCACAGTGTTTATCTCTGTCTCTCTCCCCCCTACTGCAGTGAACAGGCCCCACACCACAGTGTTTATCTCTGTCTCTCTCCTCCCTACTGCAGTGAACAGGCCCCACACCACAGTGTTTATCTCTGTCTCTCTCCTCCCTACTACAGTGAACAGACCCCACACCACAGTGTTTATCTCTGTCTCTCTCTCCTCCCTACTGCAGTGAACAGGCCCCATACCACAGTGTTTATCTCTGTCTCTCTCTCCTCCCTACTGCAGTGAACAGGCCCCACACCACAGTGTTTATCTCTGTCTCTCTCCTCCCTACTGCAGTGAACAGGCCCCACACCACAGTGTTTATCTCTGTCTCTCTCCTCCCTACTGCAGTGAACAGGCCCCACACCACAGTGTTTATCTCTGTCTCTCTCCTCCCTACTGCAGTGAACAGGCCCCACACCAAAGTGTTTATCTCTGTCTCTCTCTCCTCCCTACTGCAGTGAACAGGCCCCACACCACAGTGTTTATCTCTGTCTCTCTCCTCCCTACTGCAGTGAACAGGCCCCACACCACAGTGTTTATCTCTCTCCTCCCTACTGCAGTGAACAGGCCCCACACCACAGTGTTTATCTCTCTCTCCTCCCTACTGCAGTGAACAGGCCCCACACCACAGTGTTTATCTCTGTCTCTCCTCCCTACTGCAGTGAACAGACCCCACACCACAGTGTTTATCTCTCTCTCCTCCCTACTGCAGTGAACAGGCCCCACACCACAGTGTTTATCTCTGTCTCTCTCCTCCCTACTGCAGTGAACAGGCCCCACACCACAGTGTTTATCTCTGTCTCTCTCCTCCCTACTGCAGTGAACAGGCCCCACACCACAGTGTTTATCTCTGTCTCTCTCCTCCCTACTGCAGTGAACAGGCCCCATACCACAGTGTTTATCTATGTCTCTCTCTCCTCCCTACTGCAGTGAACAGGCCCCACACCACAGTGTTTATCTCTGTCTCTCTCTCCTCCCTACTGCAGTGAACAGGCCCCACACCACAGTGTTTATCTCTGTCTCTCTCTCCTCCCTACTACAGTGAACAGGCCCCACACCACAGTGTTTATCTCTGTCTGTCTCTCCTCCCTACTGCAGTGAACAGGCCCCACACCACAGTGTTTATCTCTGTCTCTCTCTCCTCCCTACTGCAGTGAACAGGCCCCACACCACAGTGTTTATCTCTGTCTCTCTCTCCTCCCTACTGCAGTGAACAGGCCCCACACCACAGTGTTTATCTCTGTCTCTCTCCTCCCTACTGCAGTGAACAGGCCCCACACCACAGTGTTTATCTCTGTCTCTCTCTCCTCCCTACTGCAGTGAATAGGCCCCACACCACAGTGTTTATCTCTGTCTCTCTCTCCTCCCTACTACAGTGAACAGACCCCACACCACAGTGTTTATCTCTGTCTCTCTCTCCTCCCTACTGCAGTGAACAGGCCCCACACCACAGTGTTTATCTCTGTCTCTCTCCTCCCTACTGCAGTGAACAGGCCCCACACCACAGTGTTTATCTCTGTCTCTCTCCTCCCTACTGCAGTGAACAGGCCCCACACCACAGTGTTTATCTCTGTCTCTCTCCTCCCTACTGCAGTGAACAGGCCCCACACCACAGTGTTTATCTCTGTCTCTCTCCTCCCTACTGCAGTGAACAGGCCCCACACCACAGTGTTTATCTCTGTCTCTCTCTCCTCCCTACTGCAGTGAACAGGCCCCACACCACAGTGTTTATCTCTGTCTCTCTCCTCCCTACTGCAGTGAACAGGCCCCACACCACAGTGTTTATCTCTGTCTCTCTCTCCTCCCTACTGCAGTGAACAGGCCCCACACCACAGTGTTTATCTCTGTCTCTCTCCTCCCTACTGCAGTGAACAGGCCCCACACCACAGTGTTTATCTCTGTCTCTCTCCTCCCTACTGCAGTGAACAGGCCCCACACCACAGTGTTTATCTCTGTCTCTCTCTCCTCCCTACTGCAGTGAACAGGCCCCACACCACAGTGTTTATCTCTGTCTCTCTCTCTCCCTACTGCAGTGAACAGGCCCCACACCACAGTGTTTATCTCTGTCTCTCTCCTCCCTACTGCAGTGAACAGGCCCCACACCACAGTGTTTATCTCTGTCTCTCTCTCTCCCTACTGCAGTGAACAGGCCCCACACCACAGTGTTTATCTCTGTCTCTCTCCTCCCTACTGCAGTGAACAGGCCCCACACCACAGTGTTTATCTCTGTCTCTCTCCTCCCTACTGCAGTGAACAGGCCCCACACCACAGTGTTTATCTCTGTCTCTCTCTCCTCCCTACTGCAGTGAACAGGCCCCACACCACAGTGTTTATCTCTGTCTCTCTCTCCTCCCTACTGCAGTGAACAGGCCCCACACCACAGTGTTTATCTCTGTCTCTCTCTCCTCCCTACTGCAGTGAACAGGCCCCACACCACAGTGTTTATCTCTGTCTCTCTCTCCTCCCTACTGCAGTGAACAGGCCCCACACCACAGTGTTTATCTCTGTCTCTCTCCTCCCTACTGCAGTGAACAGGCCCCACACCACAGTGTTTATCTCTGTCTCTCCTCCTCCCTACTACAGTGAACAGACCCCACACCACAGTGTTTATCTCTGTCTCTCTCTCCTCCCTACTGCAGTGAACAGGCCCCACACCACAGTGTTTATCTCTGTCTCTCTCTCCTCCCTACTGCAGTGAACAGGCCCCACACCACAGTGTTTATCTCTGTCTCTCTCCTCCCTACTGCAGTGAACAGGCCCCACACCACAGTGTTTATCTCTGTCTCTCTCCCTCCCTACTGCAGTGAACAGGCCCCACACCACAGTGTTTATCTCTGTCTCTCTCTCCTCCCTACTGCAGTGAACAGGCCCCACACCACAGTGTTTATCTCTGTCTCTCTCTCCTCCCTACTGCAGTGAACAGGCCCCACACCACAGTGTTTATCTCTGTCTCTCTCCTCCCTACTGCAGTGAACAGGCCCCACACCACAGTGTTTATCTCTGTCTCTCTCCTCCCTACTGCAGTGAACAGGCCCCACACCACAGTGTTTATCTCTGTCTCTCTCCTCCCTACTGCAGTGAACAGGCCCCACACCACAGTGTTTATCTCTGTCTCTCCCCCTCCCTACTGCAGTGAACAGGCCCCACACCACAGTGTTTATCTCTGTCTCTCTCCTCCCTACTGCAGTGAACAGGCCCCACACCACAGTGTTTATCTCTGTCTCTCTCTCCTCCCTACTGCAGTGAACAGGCCCCACACCACAGTGTTTATCTCTGTCTCTCTCTCCTCCCTACTGCAGTGAACAGGCCCCACACCACAGTGTTTATCTCTGTCTCTCTCCTCCCTACTGCAGTGAACAGGCCCCACACCACAGTGTTTATCTCTGTCTCTCTCTCCTCCCTACTGCAGTGAACAGGCCCCACACCACAGTGTTTATCTCTGTCTCTCTCTCCTCCCTACTGCAGTGAACAGGCCCCACACCACAGTGTTTATCTCTGTCTCTCTCTCCTCCCTACTGCAGTGAACAGGCCCCACACCACAGTGTTTATCTCTGTCTCTCTCTCCTCCCTACTGCAGTGAACAGGCCCCACACCACAGTGTTTATCTCTGTCTCTCTCTCCTCCCTACTGCAGTGAACAGGCCCCACACCACAGTGTTTATCTCTGTCTCTCTCTCCTCCCTACTGCAGTGAACAGGCCCCACACCACAGTGTTTATCTCTGTCTCTCTCCTCCCTACTGCAGTGAACAGGCCCCACACCACAGTGTTTATCTCTGTCTCTCTCCTCCCTACTGCAGTGAACAGGCCCCACACCACAGTGTTTATCTCTGTCTCTCTCCTCCCTACTGCAGTGAACAGGCCCCACACCACAGTGTTTATCTCTGTCTCTCTCTCCTCCCTACTGCAGTGAACAGGCCCCACACCACAGTGTTTATCTCTGTCTCTCTCTCTCCCTACTGCAGTGAACAGGCCCCACACCACAGTGTTTATCTCTGTCTCTCTCCTCCCTACTGCAGTGAACAGGCCCCACACCACAGTGTTTATCTCTGTCTCTCTCCTCCCTACTGCAGTGAACAGGCCCCACACCACAGTGTTTATCTCTGTCTCTCTCCTCCCTACTGCAGTGAACAGGCCCCACACCACAGTGTTTATCTCTGTCTCTCTCTCCTCCCTACTACAGTGAACAGGCCCCACACCACAGTGTTTATCTCTGTCTCTCTCCTCCCTACTATAGTGAACAGGCCCCACACCACAGTGTTTATCTCTGTCTCTCTCTCCTCCCTACTGCAGTGAACAGGCCCCACACCACAGTGTTTATCTCTGTCTCTCTCCTCCCTACTGCAGTGAACAGGCCCCACACCACAGTGTTTTATCTCTGTCTGTCTCTCCTCCCTACTGCAGTGAACAGGCCCCACACCACAGTGTTTATCTCTGTCTCTCTCCTCCCTACTACAGTGAACAGGCCCCACACCACAGTGTTTGTCTCTGTCTGTCTCTCCTCCCTACTGCAGTGAACAGGCCCCACACCACAGTGTTTATCTCTGTCTCTCTCTCCTCCCTACTGCAGTGAACAGGCACCACACCACAGTGTTTATCTCTGTCTGTCTGTCTCTCCTCCCTACTGCAGTGAACAGGCCCCACACCACAGTGTTTATCTCTGTCTCTCTCTCCTCCCTACTGCAGTGAACAGGCCCCACACCACAGTGTTTATCTCTGTCTCTCTCCTCCCTACTACAGTGAACAGACCCCACACCACAGTGTTTATCTCTGTCTCTCTCTCCTCCCTACTGCAGTGAACAGGCCCCACACCACAGTGTTTATCTCTGTCTCTCTCCTCCCTACTGCAGTGAACAGGCCCCACACCACAGTGTTTATCTCTGTCTCTCTCCTCCCTACTGCAGTGAACAGGCCCCACACCACAGTGTTTATCTCTGTCTCTCTCCTCCCTACTGCAGTGAACAGGCCCCACACCACAGTGTTTATCTCTGTCTGTCTCTCCTCCCTACTGCAGTGAACAGGCCCCACACCACAGTGTTTATCTCTGTCTGTCTCTCCTCCCTACTGCAGTGAACAGGCCCCACACCACAGTGTTTATCTCTGTCTCTCTCCTCCCTACTGCAGTGAACAGGCCCCACACCACAGTGTTTATCTCTGTCTCTCTCCTCCCTACTGCAGTGAACAGGCCCCACACCACAGTGTTTATCTCTGTCTCTCTCCTCCCTACTGCAGTGAACAGGCCCCACACCACAGTGTTTATCTCTGTCTCTCTCCTCCCTACTGCAGTGAACAGGCCCCACACCACAGTGTTTATCTCTGTCTCTCTCTCTTTCTCCCTACTGCAGTGAACAGGCCCCACACCACAGTGTTTATCTCTGTCTGTCTGTCTCTCCCCCCTACTGCAGTGAACATGCCCCACACCACAGTGTTTATCTCTGTCTCTCTCTCCTCCCTACTGCAGTGAACAGGCCCCACACCACAGTGTTTATCTCTGTCTCTCTCTCCTCCCTACTGCAGTGAACAGGCCCCACACCACAGTGTTTATCTCTGTCTCTCTCCTCCCTACTGCAGTGAACAGGCCCCACACCACAGTGTTTATCTCTGTCTCTCTCCTCCCTACTGCAGTGAACAGGCCCCACACCACAGTGTTTATCTCTGTCTCTCTCTCCTCCCTACTGCAGTGAACAGGCCCCACACCACAGTGTTTATCTCTGTCTCTCTCCTCCCTACTGCAGTGAACAGGCCCCACACCACAGTGTTTATCTCTGTCTCTCTCTCCTCCCTACTGCAGTGAACAGGCCCCACACCACAGTGTTTATCTCTGTCTCTCTCTCCTCCCTACTGCAGTGAACAGGCCCCACACCACAGTGTTTATCTCTGTCTCTCTCCTCCCTACTGCAGTGAACAGGCCCCACACCACAGTGTTTATCTCTGTCTCTCTCCTCCCTACTACAGTGAACAGACCCCACACCACAGTGTTTATCTCTGTCTCTCTCTCCTCCCTACTACAGTGAACAGGCCCCACACCACAGTGTTTTCTCTCTCTCCTCCCTACTGCAGTGAACAGGCCCCACACCACAGTGTTTTATCTCTGTCTGTCTCTCCTCCCTACTGCAGTGAACAGGCCCCACACCACAGTGTTTATCTCTGTCTCTCTCTCCTCCCTACTGCAGTGAACAGGCCCCACACCACAGTGTTTATCTCTGTCTCTCTCTCCTCCCTACTACAGTGAACAGCCCCCACACCACAGTGTTTATCTCTGTCTCTCTCCTCCCTACTGCAGTGAACAGGCCCCATACCACAGTGTTTATCTCTGTCTCTCTCTCCTCCCTACTACAGTGAACAGGCCCCACACCACAGTGTTGTCTCTCTGTCTCTCTCCTCCCTACTGCAGTGAACAGGCCCCACACCACAGTGTTTATCTCTGTCTCTCTGTCTCTCTCCTCCCTACTGCAGTGAACAGGCCCCACACCACAGTGTTTATCTCTGTCTCTCTCCTCCCTACTGCAGTGAACAGGCCCCACACCACAGTGTTGTCTCTCTGTCTCTCTCCTCCCTACTGCAGTGAACAGGCCCCACACCACAGTGTTTATCTCTGTCTCTCTCCTCCCTACTGCAGTGAACAGGCCCCACACCACAGTGTTGTCTCTCTCTCCTCCCTACTACAGTGAACAGGCCCATGCATCTTTAAGATAGAGTAAGGGCCTGATTCGATCATTCCTTATCCCTTTTAAAGGGAATGTTCCCCTCGTTGGCATTAACAGTAATCGCTGCATATGTCAGCTACATCGTTAATTACCTTTAAATGGCACATAGCCGACGGCACGATCGGATCCCGGCACAACAGGATTCAATCTCTTATCAATTGTGACGTTCTCCAACTTGTGTGTGTGTGTTTAAAAAATATATTTTTGTATTTATCTGTTTGCAGCAATGACCTGGGGAATAGTTACAGGGGAGAGGAGGGAGACAATTGTAAACTGGGGATTATTAGGTGACCGTGATGGTTTGATGGCCAGATTGGGAATTTAGCCAGGACACCGGGGTTATACCGGCTATACTCTTACGATAAGTGCCATGGGATCTTTAATGACCTCAGAGAGTCAGGACACCCGTTTAACGTCCCATCCAAAAGACGGCACCCTACACAGGGCAGTGTCCCCAATCACTGCCCTGGGGCATTGGGATATTTTTTTTTAGACCAGAGGAAAGTGTGCCTCCTACTGGCCCTCCAACACCACTTCCAGCAGCATCTGGTCTCCCATCCAGGGACTGACCAGGACCAACCCTGCTTAGCTTCAGAAGCAAGCCAGCAGTGGTATGCAGGGTGGTATGCTGCTGGGTGGTATGCAGCGTGGTATGCTGGGTGGTATGCAGGGTGGTATGCTGCTGGGTGGTATGCAGGGTGGTATGCTGCTGGGTGGTATGCTGGGTGGTATGCTGCTGGGTGGTATGCAGGGTGGTATGCTGCTGGGTGGTATGGTACAGGGTGGTATGCTGCTGGGTGGTATGCTACAGGGTGGTATGCTGCTGGGTGTTATGCTGCTGGGTGGTATGCAGGGTGGTATGCAGGGTGGTATGCTGCTGGGTGGTATGCAGGGTGGTATGCTGCTGGGTGGTATGCAGGGTGGTATGCTGCTGGGTGGTATGCAGGGTGGTATGCTGCTGGGTGGTATGCAGGGTGGTATGCTGCTGGGTGGTATGCAGGGTGGTATGCTGCTGGGTGGTATGCAGGGTGGTATGCTGCTGGGTGGTATGCAGGGTGGTATGCAGGGTGGTATGCAGGGTGGTATGCTGCTGGGTGTGTGCTGCGAGTGGCTGTCAGTCGTTTCTGTTTTCTCTCTATCTCTCTACTCCTCCCTTCTCTCCATTTCTCCCAGTCATCCTGTTTCTCTCAATCCCTATCCCCTCCCCCAACCTTATTTCTCTCTCTCGCTCTCTTTTTCTCTGGCTGGGATCCAGAGTTTCCTGGGAAAGCTGGGCTGTGGTAACCAGAAAAACCTCTCAGAGAGAAAGATAGAGGGGTAGCGAGACAGACAGAGAAAAGGAGAGAGGGTGAGAGAGAGAACGAGAGGGAGAAAAATAAAGAAAAATAAAGAAGATAGTAAGAGAGAAAGAGATGGAAGAAGAGAGAAACATACTCACAGAGAAAGAGAGAAGCCTGAAAGGCAGCTGCAGTCTGAGGATTCACTCTGTCTTGTTCTGTTTATCTGAACAGGAACCAAGTTGTCTTCTGTGTATCACGTTAGCATGCTAGCATTATCCACTGTGACTAATGACAAGATTAGCCTCGTTTGCAGTACACAGCAGGACAGCAGGACAGCAGAACAGCACACAGCAGGACAGCAGGACAGCACACAGCAGGACAGTACACATCACGACAGCAGGACAGCAGGACAGCAGGACAGCACACAGCAGGACAGCACACAGCAGGACAGAACACAGCAGGACAGAACACAGCAGGACAGCACACAGCAGGACAGCACACAGTAGGACAGAACACAGTAGGACAGAATACAGCAGGACAGTACACAGCAGGACAGTACACAGCAGGACAGCAGGACAGTACACAGTAGGACAGTACACAGTAGGACAGAACACAGCAGGACAGCACACAGTAGGACAGCAGGACAGTACACAGCAGGACAGCACACAGCAGGACAGCACACAGTAGGACAGCACACAGCAGGACAGCACACAGTAGGACAGTACACAGCAGGACAGCACACAGCAGGACAGCACACATTAGGACAGTAGGACAGAACACAGCAGGACAGCAGGACAGAACACAGCAGGACAGCACACATTAGGACAGTAGGACAGAACACAGCAGGACAGCAGGACAGAACACAGCAGGACAGCAGGACAGTATACAGCAGGACAGTACACAGCAGGACAGCAGGACAGTATACAGCAGGACAGTACACAGCAGGACAGAACACAGCAGGACAGTACACAGCAGGACAGAACACAGCAGGACAGCAGGACAGTACACAGTAGGACAGTACACAGTAGGACAGCACACAGCAGGACAGCACACAGCAGGACAGCACACAGTAGGACAGCAGGACAGTATACAGCAGGACAGTACACAGCAGGACAGCAGGACAGTATACAGCAGGACAGTACACAGCAGGACAGCAGGACAGTATACAGCAGGACAGCAGGACAGTATACAGCAGGACAGAACACAGCAGGACAGCAGGACAGTATACAGCAGGACAGCACACAGCAGGACAGTACACAGCAGGACAGTACACAGCAGGACAGCAGGACAGTATACAGCAGGACAGTACACAGCAGGACAGAACACAGCAGGACAGAACACAGCAGGACAGTACACAGCAGGACAGAACACAGCAGGACAGCAGGACAGTACACAGTAGGACAGTACACAGTAGGACAGCACACAGCAGGACAGTACACAGTAGGACAGTACACAGTAGGACAGCACACAGCAGGACAGCACACAGCAGGACAGCACACAGTAGGACAGCAGGACAGTACACAGCAGGACAGCACACAGGAGGACAGCACACAGTAGGACAGAACACAGCACACAGCAGGACAGTACACAGCAGGACAGAACACAGCAGGACAGCACACAGCAGGACAGTACACAGCAGGACAGAACACAGCACACAGCAGGACAGCACACAGCAGGACAGCAGGACAGAACACAGCAGGACAGTACACAGCAGGACAGCAGGACAGAACACAGCACACAGCAGGACAGAACACAGCACACAGCAGGACAGCACACAGCAGGACAGCAGGACAGAACACAGCAGGACAGCACACAGCAGGACAGCAGGACAGAACACAGCAGGACAGTACACAGCAGGACAGCACACAGCACAGCAGGACAGCAGGAGAGCACACAGCACAGCAGGACAGTACACAGTACACAGCAGGACAGAACACAGCACACAGCAGGACAGAACACAGCACACAGCAGGACAGCACACAGCAGGACAGTACACAGCAGGACAGTACACAGCAGGACAGAACACAGCACACAGCAGGACAGTACACAGCAGGACAGAACACAGCACACAGCAGGACAGTACACAGCAGGACAGTACACAGCAGGACAGCACACAGCAGGACAGCAGACAGCAGGACAGCACACAGCAGGACAGCACACAGTAGGACAGCAGGACAGTACACAGCAGGAAAGAACACAGCAGGACAGCACAAAGTAGGACAGCAGGACAGTACACAGCAGGACAGCACACAGCAGGACAGTACACAGCAGGACAGCACACAGCAGGTCAGCACACAGCAGGACAGCACACAGTAGGACAGCAGGACAGTACACAGCAGGACAGCACACAGCAGGACAGCACACAGTAGGACAGCAGGACAGCACACAGTAGGACAGCAGGACAGTACACAGCAGGACAGCACACAGTAGGACAGCACACAGCAGGACAGCACACAGCAGGACAGCAGGACAGTACACAGCAGGACAGCACACAGCAGGACAGCACACAGTAGGACAGCAGGACAGTACACAGCAGGAGAGCACACAGCAGGACAGCACACAGTAGGACAGCAGGACAACACACAGTAGGACAGCAGGACAGAACACAGCAGGACAGAACACAGCAGGACAGCACAAAGTAGGACAGCAGGACAGTACACAGCAGGACAGCACACAGCAGGACAGCACACAGTAGGACAGCAGGACAGTACACAGCAGGACAGCACACAGTAGGACAGCAGGACAGTACACAGCAGGACAGTAGGACAGCAGGACAGAATTACAGTACACAGCAGGACAGCATGACAGTACACAGCAGGACAGTACACAGCAGGACAGTACACAGCAGGACAGCACACAGCAGGACAGCACACAGCAGGACAGCAGGACAGAACACAGCAGGACAGCACAAAGTAGGACAGCAGGACAGTACACAGCAGGACAGCACACAGCAGGACAGCACACAGCAGGACAGCAGGACAGAACACAGCAGGACAGCACAAAGTAGGACAGCAGGACAGTACACAGCAGGACAGCACACAGCAGGACAGCACACAGTAGGACAGCAGGACAGTACACAGCAGGACAGCACACAGTAGGACAGCAGGACAGTACACAGCAGGACAGCACACAGCAGGACAGCACACAGTAGGACAGCAGGACAGTACACAGCAGGACAGCACACAGCAGGACAGCACACAGTAGGACAGTACACAGCAGGACAGCAGGACAGTACACAGCAGGACAGCACACAGCAGGACAGCAGGACAGTACACAGCAGGACAGTACACAGCAGGACAGCAGGACAGTACACAGCAGGACAGCACACAGCAGGACAGTACACAGCAGGACAGCACACAGCAGGACAGTACACAGTAGGACAGCAGGACAGTACACAGCAGGACAGCACACAGCAGGACAGTACACAGCAGGACAACACACAGCAGGACAGCAGGACAGAATACAGCAGGACAGTACACAGCAGGACAGCACACCGCAGGACAGCACACAGCAGGACAGTACACAGCAGGACAGTACACAGCAGGACAGTACACAGCAGGACAACAGGACAGTACACAGCAGGACAGCAGGACAGTACACAGCACAGCAGGACAGTACACAGCAGGACAGCACACAGCAGGACAGTACACAGCAGGACAGTACACAGCAGGACAGCACACAGCAGGACAGCAGGACAGTACACAGTAGGACAGCACACAGCAGGACAGAACACAGTAGGACAGCACACAGCAGGACAGTACACAGCAGGACAGCACACAGCAGGACAGAATACAGCAGGACAGCACACAGCAGGACAGCAGGACAGTACACAGTAGGACAGAACACAGCAGGACAGAACACAGCAGGACAGAACACAGCAGGACAGTACACAGCAGGACAGCACACAGCAGGACAGCAGGACAGAACACAGCAGGACAGCACACAGCAGGACAGTACACAGCAGGACAGCAGGACAGCACACAGCAGGACAGAACACAGCAGGACAGAACACAGCAGGACAGCACACAGCAGGACAGAACACAGCACACAGCAGGACAGTACACAGCACACAGCAGGACAGCAGGACAGTACACAGCAGGACAGCAGGACAGTACACAGCAGGACAGCAGGACAGAACACAGCAGGACAGCACACAGCAGGACAGTACACAGCAGGACAGCAGGACAGAACACAGCAGGACAGCACACAGCAGGACAGCAGGACAGTACACAGCAGGACATTACACAGCAGGACAGTACACAGCAGGACAGCAGGACAGTACACAGTAGGACAGCAGGACAGTACACAGCAGGACAGCACACAGTAGGACAGCAGGACAGCACACAGCAGGACAGCAGGACAGAACACAGCAGGACAGCACACAGCAGGACAGCAGGACAGTACACAGCAGGACAGTACACAGCAGGACAGCACACAGCAGGACAGCAGGACAGTACACAGTAGGACAGAACACAGCAGGACAGCACACATCAGGACAGCAGGACAGTACACAGCAGGACAGTAGGACAGCAGGACAGTACACAGCAGGACAGCACACAGTAGGACAGTAGGACAGCACACAGCAGGACAGCAGGACAGCAGGTATCCTGACAACGTAAGGTATCCACAGGACTAATAATGACAGAACCAACTACATCAATAGCCTGACAACGTAAGGTATCCAGGGAACTAATAATGACAGAACCAACTACATCAATAGCCTGACAACGTAAGGTATCTAGGGGACTAATAATGACAGAACCAACTATATCAATAGCCTGACAACGTAAGGTATCCAGGGAACTAATAATGACAGAACCAACTACATCAATAGCCTGACAACATAAGGTATCCAGGGAACTAATAATGACAGAACCAACTATATCAATAGCCTGACAACGTAAGGTATCCAGGGAACTAGTAATGACAGAACCAACTATATCAATAGCCTGACAACGTAAGGTATCCAGGGAACTAATAATGACAGAACCAACTATG
>NW_027039203.1:0-50026 GCF_034236695.1 Oncorhynchus nerka | reverse complement strand
CCATCCCAAGAGAGAGCTGGCATGACCTGGAAGGGTGGTCCTGGAGGAGATGACCGTGTTCAGGGTACGGTCACACACTGGAAAACTGGTTATGGTTATAATTGATTGCATTTACATGGAAAATTTTCAAGGAGTGTAATAGAACACCAGTCATTTTGTTGGGAAGTGAAGGGTACATGATCAATGTCTAGCTCTGAAATTAAAAAGGGAGGAGTGGGGGAAATTCCATAGGGAGTTATGAGAGAGTGTCTAATGAATCAGAGTGTTATATCTTCTAACTTTGTGTCTTTCTGCAGGAGCCCACCCCCATCACAGCAATGGACTTTCTGTAAACAGCAACAGCCTGTACCTGGGCTCGGCGCTAGGCGTTTCCCAGATGCCTTTGCACCGCTGTGAGGGTGTACGGGAAGGCTTGCGCTGAGTGCTGTCCTGGCCCGTGACCCCCTACTTTTGTTGCCTGGGATGGAACAGAGTGCTCCCGTTACTTCCCTACCGTAAGCGGTAAGAACACACACACACACACAGACATTCTACGTAGATGCACACAGACAGGAGTAGGCAGAAAAGCAGAATGAAGGTCTGATAGTAGGATGCTGGTTTGTAAACTTAAATATGAATACACACACACACACACACACACACACACACACACACACACACACACACACACACACACACACACACACACACACACACACACACACACACACACACACACACACACACACAGAAAGACAAACAGACAGAAAAGTTCCTATGCATACACATATATATACACAGAATCCACTGCAAGCATTTAGGGACATGTGTGCACATGCCCACATATCACATACAGTGGCAGAAAAAGTATGTGAACCCTTTGGAAATACCTGGATGTCTGCATGAATTGGTCATAAAATTTGATCTGATCTTCATCTAGGTCACAACAAATGACAAAACACAGTCTGTTTTAACTAATAACATTACAAACAATTATATGTTTTTCATGTCTTTATTGAACACATGGTGTAAACATTCACAGTGCAAGGTGGAAAAAATATGTGAACTCTGGCCCTCCTTTGGCAGCAACAACCTCAACCAAACTCAGTTGCGGATCAGACCTGCACAACTCCCAGGAGACATTTTGGACCATTCCTCTTTTACAGAACTGTTTCAGTTCAGCAATATTCTTGGGATGTCTGGTGGGAACCGCTCTCAAGGTCATACCACAGCATCTCAATCGGGTTGAGTCAGGACTCTGACTGGGCCACTCCAGAAGGTGTATTTTCTTCTGTTGAGGCCATTCTGTTGTTGATTTACTTCTGTGTTTTTGGGCCGTTGTCTGTTCGTCACCAACTTCTGTTGAACTTCAATTAGCAGACAGATAGCCTAACATTCTCTGCAAAGTGTCTTGATAGGCAGAATTCATTTCTTCCATTGATGATAGCAAGCTGTCCAGGCCCTGAGGCAGCAAAGCAGCCCCAAACCATGATGCTCCCTCCACCATACTTTACAGTTGGGATGAGGTTTTGATGTTGGTGTGCTGTGCCTTTTTTTCCACACAGAGTGTTGTGCGTTCTTCCAAACAACTCAACTGTAGTTTCCTCTGTCCAGAGCAATATTTTGTCAGTTGCGCTACTTGAAGACATCAGGTTCAATTTTACCAGAGCTTCAGACGTGCAGAAATTATTTTTTGGAGAGCAGTGGCTTCATCCGTGGTGTCCTCCCATGATCATCATTCTTGTTTAGTGTTTTATGTATTGTACACTGCGTCAAAGAGATGTTAGCATGTTCCAGATTTCTGTAAGTCTTTAGCTGACACTCTAGGATCCTTCTTAACCTCATTGAGCATTCTGCGCTGTGCTCTTGCAGTCATCTTTGCAGGAGGGCCATTCCAAGGAGAGTAGCAACAGTGCTGAACTTTCTCCATTTATAGACAATGTGTCTTTGTGGACTGATGAACATTAAGGCTTTTACCGAAATACCCTTTCCAGCTTTATGCAAGTCAACAATTCTTAATCTTAGGTCTCTTTTGTTTGAGGCATAGTTTCATCAGGTGATGCTTCTTGTGAATAGCAAACTCAAATGTTGTGTGTGTTTTTATATGGCAGGACAGCTCTAACCAACATCTCAATCTGGTCTCATTGATTGGACTCCAGGTTAGCTCCTGACTCCAATGAGCTTTGGAGAAGTCATTAGCCTAGGGGGTTCACATACTTTTTACAACCTAGACTGTGAATGTTTAAATGATGTTTTCAATATAGTCAAGAAAAATACAACAATTTGTGTGTTATTAGTTTAAGCACACTGTGTTTGTCTATTATTGTGACTTAGGTAAAGATCAGATCAAATTTGATGACCAATTTATGCAGAGATCCGGGTAATTCAAAGGGTTCACCTACTTTTCTTGCCTTTGGCCATGTACACAAATACACTGGTACACATTCAATTTGTGTGATTGTTGTGCATTCCACAGCTCAGGGGTGGTAAACCATGCTTCCCCTGCACACACACAGTCCTGGCCAGTAGCAGTGTTAGAACCACTTCACCCTATAGCCAAGAGTTATAAAACACCCACATAGCCACACAAATAATAGGCCAACAGGGCCGTCTGACTTCTTCACCCACAGCCGAGAGCTATGAACAAACACACCCATAAATGACCTTCTCCTCCATCCAGCAGGATTAGCCTGACCACTACCAGCCCTCCACCTCCGTCAGCACAACTCTCTATTAAATACAGATCTAGGATCAGCGTACCTCCCTCAAACCTAACCCTAACCATCAGGTCCAAAAACACAAAACTGACCTAAGATCAACATCTACACTAGGGAAGTATGAAGAATTGAATAGCAGCCTCAGAAGGAGGCGGTACAGGGTGGTGGTACACCCTTGGTCAGGGCTGCTGGGGCACTCCAGTACAAATATTTGATTCTCCAGCTAAATGAGAACCAGACGCCCGGGCTCGGCTCAGCTCACTCGGACTGCCCTGCATGTTCAGACAGCCAAAGGGGCAGGAATAGCTTGGGAGGAAATGTAGGAAGAGTGGTGGAGTGTGTGTGTCTGGGTGTTGGGTAGGAGCAGGGTGTGTGCGTCAGAGGGGATGTATGCATGTGTAAGTGTATTTATTTATGTGTGTGTGTGTGTAAATGGGTGTGTGTACATGTTGTTTATATGTGTGTGTGTGTGTGTATATATATATATATATATGTCCTGTATGGTTATAGAAACCCTGACACGAGACCTAAGGACCTCCACCTTTGGCTGTCTCCCCTCTCTCCTTCAGATTTTTACGACACGTAATAGCCTATGATCTTAGTGGTAATGAACCAGGGAACACATAGGGAGCACAGGGAAGCATGTTGTAGGATCCCACATAATGCAATACTCATGGTCATATGCTCATTCACACATAATATGTAGACAGAAAAATACCGTCCCAATGGAATGCTCTAAAACATACACACACACACACACACACACACATACACACATACACACATACACACACACACACACACACACACACACTGTGGATTAAAGGGTCTTTCAAGTCAGTGGAGGACATACTCAGGATTTTCAGGCCAGGTTATCTGTGTTCATGTTTAGTAATGACATGTCCCTGAACGATGAATCACAATGAATCATTACTTTAATAGAAGCAAAAGGTTGACATGTTTTTAAATGTGCCTGTGATTTTCTCTCTTTTTATTTATCCACCCACTCAATAGCATCAGACTTAACAGAGGACTGATGGTGAAATAAACAGTTCTGCTCTGTTCTTCAGTTGTACTGCACAAATGTGTCAGCTGTGCCACTGGTTAAGATCGCCCTCTGGTGGTAGAAACGTCACAGTACATAGAGCCCTCAATCACTGGCTCCTTCCCGATGGAACTGGGGAAAGAAAATAAGTCTGGGAAACAGAGCAGTGAGGGCCTGACCGACACCTACAGGTTGATATGTTGTGTGTGAGGACGTTTATTAACTCACTGGGAACACAATCTAACATGTGTATGTTTCTTTGGTTGTTTCATAGGAGAACAGACGCCAGGACATCAGGAATGGAGATCCCCTCTCCCAGTGCTCCGACCTGCAGCATCATGGTACAAACGCTTTAGATTTTTATTTTACGCTTTCATCTCACACACACACACACACACACACACACACACACACACACACACACACACAAACAACCCCACTGTGGTGTTTCTCTAGTAACCCTATCCTTGTGTCTGTGTAGATGACGTGGACGGGCTGGGTCATGTGGAGGACAGGAGTGTGTACGGAGTGGAGAACAGCAGCATGTTCCTGGAGTGTAGTCCCAAGTCCCAGAGAGCCCTCATCTACTGGCAGCTCCAAAGACCTAACGAGGACCGCAAACATGAGGTGGGTACACACACACTCTGCATCCAAGATGTGTCCTATTCACCATCATTCTCAATAACATCCCAATCATTTTCAATAACTTTGCAATCACACTAAACCTTCACAAATGATTACCAGAAATTGCTTCAGTTTGTTAATAATCAATTACCATGCACTCAAATGTAACCATATTGAGTGGATATTGAATCCACCCCACCCTTTCTATTCCCCCCTCCCTTTCCTCCCCTCCCCCTCATTTCCCCCTCCATCTCTCTCTCCAGATCAAGTCGGAGGACAGGATGATCCGCACGGAGCAGGGGCCTGCTCATCCGCATCCTCACCCAGGCCGACTCAGGCGTCTACACCTGCCACGCTGTGGAGCACGGCTTCATCCAGCCCCCTCCTCCGCCTCTCCCTCCAGGTCATCCCCACACAGAGGCTGGGTGAGCTGCTGCCTGGTGGGCCTCAGGGTGGAGCTGGAGGGTCTGGTGGCGCAGGTAGTGGGTCTGGTGGTGCAGGTGGGCCTGCTGGTGCAGGGCACTCGACAAAACACAAGCTGTGGTACAGGGATTTCCCCTCTCCCTCCTCGACCACCCTGACCTGAACAGCGTGGAGGAGTTCTGCGAGCGTGTGTGGCGGAAGGAGCGCAAGCAGCGGCGTCTGAAAACCCCCACCATCACCACCAATGACCAAAGTCTGGCTAGGCCTGACGGCGGAGCTCAAGCTCAGGCCTAAAGCCTAAAAGTAGTCCTCTTGGCGCAGGGGCACCCAATGCCCAGAAGCAGCAGAGCGGGCATCCTACGGTGCAGCAGCAGAGAACAAAGAAGGAGCCCCCGGAGCATGAACCCCAGAAGGTGCAACACCATGCGGGTACACTAACCCAGGCACAGGCCCCTAAAAACAACAACCAGAATGCCCAGAACTCTCAGGCCACACCCAACACCCAGAGCCCCCAGAAGGCCACGGCGCCTGGGGGAACCCAGGTGCCTGGTGGTGGGGCCAGAGGTGGACCCAGCACACGGCCAAGTGGAGGCGGATGCAGGAGAATAAGAAGGGGCGAAACAGGAGAACCCATGAGCAACAGAGACCCCCGGAGTGTCTGAGACACACACACAGCAACACACACACTTACAAACATATTGTACATTAAAATATAGACTTTCTATCCCATAAAGATATAATGTAGGATCCCACATAATGCAATACTCATGGTCATATGCTCATTCACACATAATGTAGACAGAAATACAGACCGTCCAAATGGAATGCTCTAAAACATACACATAAAGCACACACACACACACACACACACACACACACACACACACACACACACACACACACACACACACACACACACACACACACACACACACACACACACACACACACACACACACACACACACACACACACACTGCAAATACCCTGTGAAGACTTGGAGAAGACTGGCGACTAACAGGACATTGAAGACTGAGGCTAAACTGGAATCGTATGCGTACTGTACATGCTAACCATGTGGATATAGTGGCCCAGGGGTACAATTTGAGGAACTGTGTAGTCCAGGTCCGTGTTGCAAGTGGAACCGAATTATCTGGCGGACACATAGCCCTTCTGTACAGATGCTACTTCCGTATAGGACTGGGATGGGGTTAAAAAACATTCATTTTCAGTGAGGATGATACATATTCAGACCTCTGGACAAGTTTGGACAATGGCCCCTACAGGACATTTCAGAAGACATTTCAGAAGGGGTTAAGACATTTAAGTTCAGTAGGGACGTCCGTTACTGCAGCTACTGGCCTTGTTGACATGCGCAGAAGGAAGAGGATGTCCACTATATAGAGAATGGAAGAACTATAAGGATAAAGAATCATTTGTCCAGTCGATTGCAAACTAGAACCGAAATACATCAAAAGAAGTACAGTCATTTTCAGAGAGTGAACTGCATTTCCCACAATACAGTTTGTCAGCTCAACTTTATTCAACTGATCCGACTCACAATGACTCTCATGAATGAGCACTTTGGGCTTGTACATAGATCTTGACTGTCTTATAGGTCAAACAGATTAAATGGGGCACAGTTAGCTGATTAACAATCCACAACGGTGCCCTGCATATTGTTTATAGTTCAATAACAGAATTATTCAATATAAAACGACAAAATCCACATTAGCCTGTGATCTGTGCAGCAAAATCAAGCTTCTCTTCCTCCCAAGGCTTGAAAAGCATTGTGCATGTCGTAGTCAATCAATGTTCATGATTTGAATAAGCTATTTCTCGCCAGTTACTCGCTATGTAAGGTTTTTTTATGTTAAAGGAGTCCTATGAAAGAAAAATCTATTTTCTGTTTTTATTTGATATTTACTTCTCTCTCTCCCTACAAACCACTGCATCCCTGTTGGGATAAACAATTATGTAGTAGAATTTTGTGACCTGCCCCTTTAAGTTATTTTTCTTTCTTTGCTTTCTCCTGGAGTTGCTTGTGAATTTATAATTCCAGTCATATGTTCGTGCTCAGTCTGGAAAACAGACTGCCTATTGATTCTGTACATACACATACAACAACAAAACCACTCTTTATGTATGTAAATATATACAACCAGAACACCACTGATTATTTATTTCTCATTGTTTTGTGAAAGGGTTGCATTTATTTTTGATATTCTGGTATTTTGGCTCATCAATAATCAAGAAAAAATACTGTGGCACGGTGAGAAACACAAACGGACCAATGAGGACGGACTTCCTCTGTCAAGGACTCCCTTTTTTTCCGGGGGGGGCGTGTTTCGGAAGTGAACCACGGATGAAGGTGGGAGCAGGGGGTTGTTGTGTGTTTTACAGTATCCAGACTGAGAGCCTTCAGGATGATAAGCACAAGTTTCTCAAACCCTCTTCTACGTTTCTGTCTCTTCTGGTCGTTTCCTAAATGGCTCATTTTTCTACCCAGGAGGTGTTTTCGTTGGAGTTTGGAATCCCATCCACCTATTTCATTCGTTCATCCCAAATACTCATTTTATGTAAGATAATACTACCCAAAACCTGATAAACATTAGCTGTGAATTCCTATGTAAGAATTAGTAAGGAAAAGGTTCCAATCTAAACCTAGTCTGAGGACGCTGAGTTAAAGCTGCATGTGAATGCTACTTAAGTGCATCTTTTCTATTGTCTCTAGATGTTTCCTGTGAGAGGTAAAAGTCCTGTGGGCAACATGTGCAAGAGAGATGTGAATATTCTTCCTGTTTGCCAAAACAAAGATGCCAACATGTACCAGGGGTGTATTCACTAGGAACCAAACAGAAGCAAACAGGGCTAAACGGGAGGGACTAACCTGAACTTGTCCAATAACAAACGCACATTTTTGTCGCAAATCGTTTTCTGTAGCTAAACGTTTTGCTATGGTGTCTGCTAATGAATACACCCCAGTGATGTTACTCCAACCCCAAAACTTGTATTAAGACCTTCAACTTTTCATACAACAATGTGTTTCCCCCTCAGTATACAACAAGACTGATGTGTCACTGCAATAATGGACAGCAGATAGCAAGGTTTCCTGGTGGTTTGTGGTATGTTTCCGGTCTCTCACGGTGTGTAGGGTGGACGAGGAGAGAACAGATACCTCTGCTGTAACATGGTTCTTCCTGGCATGCGTTCAGTTGTCTAATTAAACATTTCCTGTAAAACATAGCCTTGTTGTTGTTGTTGTGTAACTTCTGTCCAGTTATATATGGTACAGTCTGATGCATGTGAATCTGAGTTGACAAAATGTCTTTTGTTTGTGTTGTAGTCATTTCAAATGGTGCCATTTTATCCCATTTAGTCACAGGTGGGACTGGGAGCAGTCAGTTTGCACACTCAAACACACAGATAAAAGGTTGAGCTGATGAAAAACGTAATTTGGTGAATTACACAGTATTATATCTTCTTTAGAAACGTTTTAAAAATACTTTCCAAAAGACAGTGAAGCCTACTCCTTCACTAGAGGACATCTGAACCCAGACCGTGGAGGAAGATGTGACTCAGTTCCAAGGTACGTGCTGAATCACAATGGCTGTGTTTACAGAGGCAGACTAATTCTGATATTATTGGCTAAAGAGCCAATCTGATTGATTAAAAGACCAATTAGTGGCAATAGATCAGAATTGGGCTGCCTGTGTAAACGCAACCATAGTGGGCTCTCAGTGCTGAGTACAGTAAATACTGAAGTAGAATCACAAGCTCTCTGTCCACATCCTTCAGTGGGTTGACCACGGCTCCCATAGAGAGATTTCATTGACTAAAGGCAGAAATGATGTGTCAAAAAAAGGTCATTGATATGCTATGCTGTATAAGTAAGAGGCAGCCTTACTTGTCGATGAAAACACCCCCTTGCCATGAATAATTAAACTGGAGGTTCATGTTTTGGATTAGCCACAAGAGGTCACTATTCTCTGTTCCAATGGACCATTTCTACCTAGCTTTTCAGGGGATGACATTTTAGCTGTCATTGTAGTTCACATGTCCAACTCATTCCACGGAGGGCTGAGTGTCTGCGGGTTTTAACTCCTCCCTTGGACTTGACTGATGAATTAAGGTCACTAATCAGTAAGGAACTCCTCCCACCTGGTTGTCTAGGTCTTAACAAAAAAATAAAACAGGCACTAAACTCAATGGAATGAGTTTGACACCCCTGTTCGGACACTTTAGTTAGTAGTCTAAGTTCCCTGTATATCAATTATGTGACTGGAATGCAATGACCATCAGCTGTTTATGTTCATCAGCCACAACGTCTTGCACTGTGTGTCACTCTATGTCTGTAGCTTTGAAGATTCCACTGGTGTGTAGAGACAGATGGTTAACAGGCCTTCGTGAGGTCATCATCTCCACCCTAATTGAGCCTACAGTGGCACAGCGTGTTACCTAAAATGGTGCTCTACCACGGAATCCCTGCAGGTACCTTAAAAGGTTCTCTACCACTCTCTGCGTGGGCACAAACTCCCTGAACCCTCTGACTGACACACACACACACACACACACACACACACACACACACACACACACACACACACACACACACACACACACACACACACACACACACACACACACACACACACACACACACACAGAGACGCTGCAGCCATCCAGTCACACAGAGAGAGTGTGCATGTGGAAGCCTCAGCTTAACTGATGAGAGTAGCACAATCTATGTTCCCAGGCCCCAAGAGTCACAAACGTGTTGTGAATTCACAGGGTTCGTTACCATGGGTACTGCCCCGAGAACACAAGGGCTGTATGTGTGTGTGTGTGTGACAGTGGAGGCTGCTGAGGGGAGGACAGCTCATAATAATGTCTGGAACGACGCTCATGCAATGGCATCAACCACATAGAAACCATGTGTTTGATACCATTCCACTCATTCCGCTCCGGCCATTTACCACGAGCTCATCCTCCCCAATTAAGGTGCCACCAACCTGCTGAGGTGAGTGTGTGCGTGTGCACGTACAAACACACACCTTTGGAATGGTGTGATAGGTGACTTACCAATGATAAAACAACACACTACAGTATATTTGTACCCCTTTAAAAAGGCTGTTTAAACACAGGGTTTATTATGTCATTGACATTGCAGTGACTGCTCTCTTTGGGTGCATCTCAATAGTCTGGAGTAGCTTCCTGCCCTCGTCTCTTCTTCACCTGTACTCATCTGAAAATTTAAAGCAATATGGTGGATGGAGACAAGGAGAAGAACCCATTTTAGATGACTGAGATACACCCCTAGGTTCATTCCATTCGCTTCGTTCCAGACGTTATTATGAGCCGTTCCCCCCTTCAGCAGCCTCCACTGCTCGAGGTTCCACTCATAGCTCTTATCTGGAAGAATATGTTTGTACTGGGTCTTAGTGAGATGAATGAATAGGAAGACACCATATGTTTGCTAACCCACTGGTTTGTTTCTTTGTGGTCGTGTGTAGGTTGGCCTATTGTAGACTGTATTGAGATGCAAGTCACCGTTGTTGTAATGGGATTGCCACTAGATGGCACACAGATCCCCGTACTGTAAAAATGACCTATGGAAGTTCAACATCAATTCTTTATAATAGACAGAATGGGACAATGGATATAAGGGCTATAGAAGGTATGTGGTCTCCTGCTGGGGTGTAGAGAACACACTGCCATGGGCTGTAGAGAAAACACTGCCATGGGCCGTAGAGAAAACACTGCCATGGGCCGTAGAGAAAACACTGCCATGGGCTGAGGAGAAAACACTGCCATGGGGCGTAGAGAAAACACTGCCATGGGCTGTAGAGAAAACACTGCCATGGGGCATAGAGAAAAAACACTGCCATGGGGCGTAGAGAAAAAACACTGCCATGGGGCGTAGAAAAAACACTGCCATGGGGCGTAGAGAAAACACTGCCATGGGGCGTAGAGAAAACACTGCCATGGGGAGTAGAGAAAACACTGCCATGGGGAGTAGAGAAAACACTGCCATGGGGCGTAGAGAAAACACTGCCATGGGGCATAGAGAAAACACTGCCATGGGGAGTAGAGAAAACACTGCCATGGGGAGTAGAGAAAACACTGCCATGGGGCGTAGAGAAAACACTGCCATGGGGCAGTAGAGAAAACACTGCCATGGGGCGTAGAGAAAACACTGCCATGGGGGCATAGAGAAAACACTGCGGGGGAGTAGAGAAAACACTGCCATGGGGTGTAGAGAAAACACTGCCATGGGGCGTAGAGAAAACACTGCCATGGGGAGTAGAGAAAACACTGCCATGGGCCATAGAGAAAACACTGCCATGGGCTGTAGAGACAACACTGCCATGGGGCGTAGAAAACACTGCCATGGGGCGTAGAGAAAACACTGCCATGGGGCGTAGAGAAAACACTGCCATGGGCGTAGAGAAAAACACTGCCATGGGCTGTAGAGAAAACACTGCCATGGGGGGTGAGAAAACACTGCCATGGGGAGTAGAGAAAACACTGCCATGGGCTGTAGAGAAAACACTGCCATGGGGAGTAGAGAAAACACTGCCATGGGGAGTAGAGAAAACACTGCCATGGGGCGTAGAGAAAACACTGCCATGGGGAGTAGAGAAAACACTGCCATGGGGAGTAGAGAAAACACTGCCATGGGGCGTAGAGAAAACACTGCCATGGGGCGTAGAAAACACTGCCATGGGGTGTAGAGAAAACACTGCCATGGGGAGTAGAGAAAACACTGCCATGGGCTGTAGAGAAAACACTGCCATGGGGTAGAGAGAAACACTGCCATGGGCCATAGAGAAAACACTGCCATGGGGAGTAGAGAAAACACTGCCATGGGGAGGGAGAGAAAACACTGGAGAAAACACTGCCATGGGGAGTAGAGAAAACACTGCCATGGGGCGTAGAGAAAACACTGCCATGGGGGTGTAGAGAAAACACTGCCATGGGGATAGAGGGCCAAACACTGCCATGGGGTGTAGAGAAAACACTGCCATGGGGAGTGAGAAAACACTGAGAAAACACTGCCATGGGGAAAACACTGCCATGGGGCGTAGAGAAAACACTGCCATGGGCTGGGAGAAAACACTGCCAGAGAAAACACTGCCATGGGGCCAGAGAAAACACTGCCATGGGGCTGTAGAGAAAACACTGCCATGGGGTGTAGAGAAACACTGCCATGGGCCATAGAGAAAACACTGCCATGGGGTGTAGAGAAAACACTGCCATGGGGAGCCATAGAGAAAACACTGCCATGGGCCATAGAGAAAACACTGCCATGGGGCGTAGAGAAAACACTGCCATGGGCCACTAGAGAAAACACTGCCATGGGGCTGTAGAGAAAACACTGCCATGGGGAGTAGAGAAAACACTGCCATGGGCCATAGAGAAAACACTGCCATGGGGAGTAGAAAAACACTGCCATGGGGAGTAGAGAAAACACTGCCATGGGGCGTAGAGAAAACACTGCCATGGGGCATAGAGAAAACACTGCCATGGGGAGTAGAGAAAACACTGCCATGGGGCGTAGAGAAAACACTGCCATGGGCCATAGAGAAAACACTGCCATGGGCTGTAGAGAAAACACTGCCATGGGCCATAGAGAAAACACTGCCATGGGCTGTAGAGAAAACACTGCCATGGGGAAAACACTGCCATGGGGCAGAGAAAAACACTGCCATGGGGATAGAGAAAACACTGCCATGGGGAGTAGGGGCATAGAAAACACTGCCATGGGGAGTAGAGAAAACACTGCCATGGGGCGTAGGGCCGTAGAAAAACACTGCCATGGGGGGAGAAAACACTGCCATGGGGAGAGAGAAAACACTGCCATGGGGCGTAGAGAAAACACTGCCATGGGGCCATAGAGAAAACACTGCCATGGGGAGTAGAGAAAAACACTGCCATGGGGAGTAGAGAAAACACTGCCATGGGCCATAGAGAAAACACTGCCATGGGGAGTAGAGAAAACACTGCCATGGGCTGTAGAGAAAACACTGCCATGGGGCATAGAGAAAACACTGCCATGGGGCATGAGGCCACTGCCATGGGGCGTAGAGAAAACACTGCCATGGGGCGTAGAGAAAACACTGCCATGGGGCCATAGAGAAAACACTGCCATGGGGCGTAGAGAAAACACTGCCATGGGCTGTAGAGAAAACACTGCCATGGGGCATAGAGAAAAAACACTGCCATGGGGCGTAGAGAAAAAACACTGCCATGGGGCGTAGAGAAAACACTGCCATGGGGCGTAGAGAAAACACTGCCATGGGGCGTAGAGAAAACACTGCCATGGGGAGTAGAGAAAACACTGCCATGGGGAGTAGAGAAAACACTGCCATGGGGCGTAGAGAAAACACTGCCATGGGGCATAGAGAAAACACTGCCATGGGGAGTAGAGAAAACACTGCCATGGGCCGTAGAGAAAACACTGCCATGGGGAGTAGAGAAAACACTGCCATGGGGCATAGAGAAAACACTGCCATGGGGCGTAGAGAAAACACTGCCATGGGCCATAGAGAAAACACTGCCATGGGCTGCCATAGAGAAAACACTGCCATGGGGAGTAGAGAAAACACTGCCATGGGCGTAGAGAAAACACTGCCATGGGGAGTAGAGAAAACACTGCCATGGGGACACTGCCATGGGGCCAGAGAAAACACTGCCATGGGGAAGAGAAAACACTGCCATGGGCCGTAGAGAAAACACTGCCATGGGGAGTAGAGAAAACACTGCCATGGGGCGTAGAGAAAACACTGCCATGGGGCATAGAGAAAACACTGCCATGGGGAGTAGAGAAAACACTGCCATGGGGCGTAGAGAAAACACTGCCATGGGGCGTAGAGAAAACACTGCCATGGGGCAGTAGAGAAAAACACTGCCATGGGGGAGTAGAGAAAACACTGCCATGGGGCGTAGAGCCAAAGAAAACACTGCCATGGGGAGTAGAGAAAACACTGCCATGGGGCACTGCCATAGAGAAAACACTGCCATGGGGCATAGAGAAAACACTGCCATGGGGAGTAGAGAAAACACTGCCATGGGCCGTAGAGAAAACACTGCCATGGGGTGTAGAGAAAACACTGCCATGGGCCATAGAGAAAACACTGCCATGGGGTGTAGAGAAAACACTGCCATGGGGAGTAGAGAAAACACTGCCATGGGCCATAGAGAAAACACTGCCATGGGGAGTAGAGAAAACACTGCCATGGGCCATAGAGAAAACACTGCCATGGGCTGTAGAGAAAACACTGCCATGGGCTGTAGAGAAAACACTGCCATGGGGCGTAGAGAAAACACTGCCATGGGGTGTAGAGAACACACTGCCATGGGCCATAGAGAAAACACTGCCATGGGCTGTAGAGAAAACACTGCCATGGGGAGTAGAGAAAACACTGCCATGGGCTGTAGAGAAAACACTGCCATGGGGAGTAGAGAAAACACTGCCATGGGCTGTAGAGAAAACACTGCCATGGGGAGTAGAGAAAACACTGCCATGGGCCGTAGAGAAAACACTGCCATGGGGAGTAGAGAAAACACTGCCATGGGGCGTAGAGAAAACACTGCCATGGGGCGTAGAGAAAACACTGCCATGGGGAGTAGAGAAAACACTGCCATGGGGCGTAGAGAAAACACTGCCATGGGGAGTAGAGAAAACACTGCCATGGGTCCTAGAGAAAACACTGCCATGGGGGAGAGAAAACACTGCCATGGGGAGTAGAGAAAACACTGCCATGGGGCGTAGAGAAAACACTGCCATGGGCCATAGAGAAAACACTGCCATGGGCCGTAGAGAAAACACTGCCATGGGCTGTAGAGAAAACACTGCCATGGGGAGTAGAGAAAACACTGCCATGGGCCATAGAGAAAACACTGCCATGGGCCGTAGAGAAAACACTGCCATGGGGCCATAGAGAAAACACTGCCATGGGGTGGAAAACACTGCCATGGGGCGTAGAGAAAACACTGGGGCATGGGGCGTAGAGAAAACACTGCCATGGGGCGTAGAGAAAACACTGCCATGGGGAGTAGAGAAAACACTGCCATGGGCTGTAGAGAAAACACTGCCATGGGGAGTAGAGAAAACACTGCCATGGGCTGTAGAGAAAACACTGCCATGGGAAAACACTGCCATGGGGAGAGAAAACACTGCCATGGGCCGTAGAGAAAACACTGCCATGGGGAGTAGAGAAAACACTGCCATGGGGCGTAGAGAAAACACTGCCATGGGGCGTAGAGAAAACACTGCCATGGGGAGTAGAGAAAACACTGCCATGGGGCGTAGAGAAAACACTGCCATGGGGAGTAGAGAAAACACTGCCATGGGTCGTAGAGAAAACACTGCCATGGGGAGTAGAGAAAACACTGCCATAGGGAGTAGAGAAAACACTGGGGCCATGGGGCGTAGAGAAAACACTGCCATGGGCCATAGAGAAAACACTGCCATGGGGAGTAGAGAAAACACTGCCATGGGGAGTAGAAAACACTGCCATGGGCCATGGGGATAGAGAAAACACTGCCATGGGGAGTAGAGAAAACACTGCCATGGGGCACTAGAAAAACACTGCCATGGGGAGTAGAGAAAACACTGCCATGGGAGTAGAGAAAACACTGCCATGGGGAGTAGAGAAAACACTGCCATGGGGAGTAGAGAAAACACTGCCATGGGCCGTAGAGAAAACACTGCCATGGGCTGTAGAGAAAACACTGCCATGGGGAGTAGAGAAAACACTGCCATGGGCCATAGAGAAAACACTGCCATGGGCTGTAGAGAAAACACTGCCATGGGGCGTAGAGAAAACACTGCCATGGGGCATAGAGAAAACACCGCCATGGGGCGTAGAGAAAACACTGCCATGGGGAGTGCACTGCCATGGGGAGTAGAAAACACTGCCATGGGCTGTAGAAAACACTGCCATGGGGCGTAGAGAAAACACTGCCATGGGGAGTAGAGAAAACACTGCCATGGGCCATAGAGAAAACACTGCCATGGGCCATAGAGAAAACACTGCCATGGGCTGTAGAGAAAACACTGCCATGGGGCGTAGAGAAAACACTGCCATGGGGCATAGAGAAAACACCGCCATGGGGCGTAGAGAAAACACTGCCATGGGGCGTAGAGAAAACACTGCCATGGGTCGTAGAGAAAACACTGCCATGGGGAGTAGAGAAAACACTGCCATAGGGAGTAGAGAAAACACTTCCATGGGGCGTAGAGAAAACACTGCCATGGGCCGTAGAGAAAACACTGCCATGGGCTGTAGAGAAAACACTGCCATGGGGAGTAGAGAAAACACTGCCATGGGCCATAGAGAAAACACTGCCATGGGCCGTAGAGAAAACACTGCCATGGGGCGTAGAGAAAACACTGCCATGGGGCATAGAGAAAACACTGCCATGGGGCGTAGAGAAAACACTGCCATGGGGCGTAGAGAAAACACTGCCATGGGGAGTAGAGAAAACACTGCCATGGGCTGTAGAGAAAACACTGCCATGGGGAGTAGAGAAAACACTGCCATGGGGTGTAGAGAACACACTGCCATGGGCCATAGAGAAAACACTGCCATGGGCTGTAGAGAAAACACTGCCATGGGGAGTAGAGAAAACACTGCCATGGGCTGTAGAGAAAACACTGCCATGGGGAGTAGAGAAAACACTGCCATGGGCTGTAGAGAAAACACTGCCATGGGGAGTAGAGAAAACACTGCCATGGGCTGTAGAGAAAACACTGCCATGGGGAGAAGAAAACACTGCCATGGGCGTAGAGAAAACACTGCCATGGGGCTGTAGAGAAAACACTGCCATGGGGAGTAGAGAAAACACTGCCATGGGGAAAACGTGGAGAAAACACTGCCATGGGGAGTGCCATGGGGCGTAGAGAAAACACTGCCATGGGTCACTGTAGAGAAAACACTGCCATGGGCTGTAGAGAAAACACTGCCATGGGGAGTAGAGAAAACACTGCCATGGGCCATAGAGAAAACACTGCCATGGGCCGTAGAGAAAACACTGCCATGGGCCGTAGAGAAAACACTGCCATGGGGCATAGAGAAAACACTGCCATGGGGCGTAGAGAAAACACTGCCATGGGGCGTAGAGAAAACACTGCCATGGGGAGTAGAGAAAACACTGCCATGGGGCGTAGAGAAAACACTGCCATGGGGAGTAGAGAAAAACACTGCACATGGGCACTGCCATGGGGAGTAGAGAAAACACTGCCATGGGCTGTAGAGAAAACACTGCCATGGGGAGTAGAGAAAACACTGCCATGGGGATAGAGAAAACACTTCCATGGGGCGTAGAGAAAACACTGCCATGGGTAGAGAAAACACTGCCATGGGGAGAAAAAAACACTGCCATGGGCTGTAGAGAAAACACTGCCATGGGGAGTAGAGAAAACACTGCCATGGGCTGTAGAGAAAACACTGCCATGGGGAGTAGAGAAAACACTGCCATGGGGAGTAGAAAAACACTGCCATGGGGCGTGCCATGAGAAAACACTGCCATGGGGCATAGAGAAAACACTGCCATGGGGCGTAGAGAAAACACTGCCATGGGGAGTAGAGAAAACACTGCCATGGGGAGTAGAGAAAACACTGCCATGGGGCACTGCCATGGGCCGTAGAGAAAACACTGCCATGGGGAGTAGAGAAAACACTGCCATGGGCTGTAGAGAAAACACTGCCATGGGGTAAATGGGGAGTAAAAAAACACTGCCATGGGCCATAGAGAAAACACTGCCATGGGCTGTAGAGAAAACACTGCCATGGGGCGTAGAGAAAACACTGCCATGGGGCATAGAGAAAACACTGCCATGCCATGGGGGCGTAGAGAAAACACTGCCATGGGGAGAGATGGGAAAGAGAAAACACTGCCATGGGGAGTAGAGAAAACACTGCCATGGGCCATAGAGAAAACACTGCCATGGGCCATAGAGAAAACACTGCCATGGGCTGTAGAGAAAACACTGCCATGGGGAGTAGAGAAAACACTGCCATGGGGCATAGAGAAAACACTGCCATGGGGCGTAGAGAAAACACTGCCATGGGGCTGTAGAGAAAACACTGCCATGGGGAGTAGAGAAAACACTGCCATGGGGAGTAGAGAAAACACTGCCATGGGGATAGAGAAAACACTGCCATGGGCGTAGAGAAAACACTGCCATGGGGCATAGAGAAAACACTGCCATGGGGCATAGAAAAACACTGCCATGGGGCGTAGAGAAAACACTGCCATGGGGAGTAGAAAAACACTGCCATGGGCCGTAGAGAGAAAACACTGCCATGGGGAGTAGAGAAAAACACTGCCATGGGCCAGAGAAAACACTGCCATGGGGAGTAGAGAAAACACTGCCATGGGCTGTAAAAAACACTGCCATGGGGAGTAGAGAAAACACTGCCATGGGAGTAGAGAAAACACTGCCATGGGGCGTAGAGAAAACACTGCCATGGGCTGTATGAGAAAACACTGAGAAAAAACACTGCCATGGGGCTGTAGAGAAAACACTGCCATGGGGAGTAGAGAAAACACTGCCATGGGGTGTAGAGAAAACACTGCCATGGGCCATAGAGAAAAACACTGCCATGGGCTGTAGAGAAAACACTGCCATGGGGAGCCATGGGCTGAGAAAAAACACTGCCATGGGCTGTAGAGAAAACACTGCCATGGGGAGTAGAGAAAACACTGCCATGGGCTGTAGAGAAAACACTGCCATGGGGAGTAGAGAAAACACTGCCATGGGCCGTAGAGAAAACACTGCCATGGGGAGTAGAGAAAACACTGCCATGGGGCGTAGAGAAAACACTGCCATGGGGCGTAGAGAAAACACTGCCATGGGGAGTAGAGAAAACACTGCCATGGGGCGTAGAGAAAACACTGCCATGGGGAGTAGAGAAAACACTGCCATGGGTCGTAGAGAAAACACTGCCATGGGGAGTAGAGAAAACACTGCCATAGGGAGTAGAGAAAACACTTCCATGGGGCGTAGAGAAAACACTGCCATGGGCCGTAGAGAAAACACTGCCATGGGCTGTAGAGAAAACACTGCCATGGGGAGTAGAGAAAACACTGCCATGGGCTGTAGAGAAAACACTGCCATGGGGAGTAGAGAAAACACTGCCATGGGCCGTAGAGAAAACACTGCCATGGGCTGTAGAGAAAACACTGCCATGGGGAGTAGAGAAAACACTGCCATGGGCTGTAGAGAAAACACTGCCATGGGGAGTAGAGAAAACACTGCCATGGGCCGTAGAGAAAACACTGCCATGGGGAGTAGAGAAAACACTGCCATGGGGAGTAGAGAAAACACTGCCATGGGGCGTAGAGAAAACACTGCCATGGGGAGTAGAGAAAACACTGCCATGGGGCGTAGAGAAAACACTGCCATGGGGAGTAGAGAAAACACTGCCATGGGTCGTAGAGAAAACACTGCCATGGGGCGTAGAGAAAACACTGCCATGGGCCATAGAGAAAACACTGCCATGGGGCGTAGAGAAAACACTGCCATGGGGCGTAGAGAAAACACTGCCATGGGTCGTAGAGAAAACACTGCCATGGGGAGTAGAGAAAACACTGCCACTGGGGGCATAGAGAAAACACTGCCATGGGGAGTAGAGAAAACACTGCCATGGGGCGTAGAGAAAACACTGCCATGGGCGTAGAGAAAACACTGCCATGGGGGGAGTAGAAAAACACTGCCATGGGGAGTAGAGAAAACACTGCCATGGGTCGTAGAGAAAACACTGCCATGGGTTGTAGAGAACACACTGTCATGGGCCATAGAGAAAACACTGCCATGGGCTGTAGAGAAAACACTGCCATGGGGAGTAGAGAAAACACTGCCATGGGCTGTAGAGAAAACACTGCCATGGGGAGTAGAGAAAACACTGCCATGGGCTGGAGAAAACACTGCCATGGGGAGAGAAAAACACTGCCATGGGCCGGAGAAAACACTGCCATGGGGAGTAGAGAAAACACTGCCATGGGGCGTAGAGAAAACACTGCCATGGGGCGTAGAGAAAACACTGCCATGGGGAGTAAAAAACACTGCCATGGGGCGTAGAGAAAACACTGCCATGGGGAGTAGAGAAAACACTGCCATGGGGCGTAGAGAAAACACTGCCATGGGGAGTAGAGAAAACACTGCCATGGGAGTAGAGAAAACACTGCCATGGGGCGTAGAAAAACACTGCCATGGGCCGTAGAGAAAACACTGCCATGGGCTGTAGAGAAAACACTGCCATGGGGAGTAGAGAAAACACTGCCATGGGCTGTAGAGAAAACACTGCCATGGGAAGTAGAGAAAACACTGCCATGGGCCATGCCAGAGAAAAAACACTGCCATGGGCTGTAGAGAAAAAAACACTGCCATGGGGAGTAGAGAAAACACTGCCATGGGGGGGCTGTAGAGAAAACAGAGAAAAACACTGCCATGGGGTAGAGAAAACACTGCCATGGGGAGTAGAGAAAACACTGCCATGGGCGCATAGAGAAAAACACTGCCATGGGCGTAGAGAAAACACTGCCATGGGGAGAGAAAAACACTGCCATGGGGCGTAGAGAAAACACTGCCATGGGGAGTAGAGAAAACACTGCCATGGGTGTAGAGAAAACACTGCCATGGGGAGTAGAAAAACACTGCCATGGGCCATAGAGAAAACACTGCCATGGGGCGTAGAGAAAACACTGCCATGGGGCGTAGAGAAAACACTGCCATGGGGAGTAGAGAAAACACTGCCATGGGCTGTAGAGAAAACACTGCCATGGGGCGTAGAGAAAACACTGCCATGGGGATAGAGAAAACACTGCCATGGGGAGTAGAGAAAACACTGCCATGGGGCGTAGAGAAAACACTGCCATGGGGCCATAGAGAAAACACTGCCATGGGGAGTAGAGAAAACACTGCCATGGGGAGTAGAGAAAACACTGCCATGGGGCATAGAGAGAAAACACTGCCATGGGCTGTAGAGAAAACACTGCCATGGGGCGTAGAGAAAACACTGCCATGGGGCATAGAGAAAACACTGCCATGGGGCGTAGAGAAAACACTGCCATGGGGCGTAGAAAAAACACTGCCATGGGGCATAGAGAAAACACTGCCATGGGGAGTAGAGAAAACACTGCCATGGGCCATAGAGAAAACACTGCCATGGGGTGTAGAGAAAACACTGCCATGGGGAGTAGAGAAAACACTGCCATGGGGTGTAGAGAAAACACTGCCATGGGGAGTAGAGAAAACACTGCCATGGGGCATAGAGAAAACACTGCCATGGGGAGTAGAGAAAACACTGCCATGGGCCATGGGCTGTAGAGAAAACACTGCCATGGGGAGTAGAGAAAACACTGCCATGGGGTGTAGAGAACACACTGCCATGGGCCATAGAGAAAACACTGCCATGGGCTGTAGAGAAAACACTGCCATGGGGAGTAGAGAAAACACTGCCATGGGCCATAGAGAAAACACTGCCATGGGGAGTAGAGAAAACACTGCCATGGGCTGTAGAGAAAACACTGCCATGGGGAGTAGAGAAAACACTGCCATGGGCCATAGAGAAAACACTGCCATGGGGAGTAGAGAAAACACTGCCATGGGGCGTAGAGAAAACACTGCCATGGGGAGTAGAGAAAACACTGCCATGGGGCAGTAGAGAAAACACTGCCATGGGGAGTAGAGAAAACACTGCCATGGGGCGAGAAAAACACTGCCATGGGGAGTAGAGAAAACACTGCCATGGGCCGTAGAGAAAACACTGCCATGGGCTGTAGAGAAAACACTGCCATGGGGAGTAGAGAAAACACTGCCATGGGCCATAGAGAAAACACTGCCATGGGCCGTAGAGAAAACACTGCCATGGGGAGAGAAAACATGGGGCGTAGAGAAAACACTGCCATGGGGCACTGCCAGAGAAAACACTGCCATGGGGCGTAGAGAAAACACTGCCATGGGGCGTAGAGAAAACACTGCCATGGGGAGTAGAGAAAACACTGCCATGGGCTGTAGAGAAAACACTGCCATGGGGAGTAGAGAAAACACTGCCATGGGCTGTAGAGAAAACACTGCCATGGGGAGTAGAGAAAACACTGCCATGGGCCATAGAGAAAACACTGCCATGGGGAGTAGAGAAAACACTGCCATGGGCTGTAGAGAAAACACTGCCATGGGGTGTAGAGAAAACACTGCCATGGGCCAGAGAAAACACTGCCATGGGCTGTAGAGAAAACACTGCCATGGGGCCATGGGGAGAGAAAACACTGCCATGGGGCATAGAGAAAACACTGGGGGAGTAGAGAAAACACTGCCATGGGGAGTAGAGAAAACACTGCCATGGGACATAGAGAAAACACTGCCATGGGGAGAGAAAACACTGCCAGGGCTGTAGAAAACACTGCCATGGGCCATAGATGGGCCAAAACACTGCCATGGGCTGTAGAGAAAACACTGCCATGGGGCGTAGAGAAAACACTGCCATGGGGCGTAGAGAAAACACTGCCATGGGGCGTAGAGAAAACACTGCCATGGGGCGTAGAGAAAACACTGCCATGGGGCATAGAGAAAACACTGCCATGGGGCGTAGAGAAAACACTGCCATGGGCCATAGAGAAAACACTGCCATGGGGCATAGAAAAAAAACACTGCCATGGGGCATAGAGAAAACACTGCCATGGGGCTGTAGAAAAACACTGCCATGGGGATGGGGACATAGAGAAAACACTGCCATGGGGAGTAGAAAACACTGCCATGGGCACTGCCATGGGCCAGAGAAAACACTGCCATGGGCTGTACACTGCCATGGGGAGTAGAGAAAACACTGCCATGGGGAGTAGAGAAAACACTGCCATGGGCCGTAGAGAAAACACTGCCATGGGCTGTAGAGAAAACACTGCCATGGGGAGTAGAGAAAACACTGCCATGGGGTGTAGAGAACACACTGCCATGGGCCATAGAGAAAACACTGCCATGGGCTGTAGAGAAAACACTGCCATGGGGAGTAGCCATGGGGAGGAAAAAACACTGCCATGGGGCTGTAGAGAAAACACTGCCATGGGGAGGGGGAGAGAAAACACTGCCATGGGGCTGTAGAGAAAACACTGCCATGGGGAGAGAAAACACTGCCATGGGCCGTAGAAACACTGCCATGGGGAGTAGAGAAAACACTGCCATGGGGAGTAGAGAAAACACTGCCATGGGGAGTAGAGATGGGGCGTAACACTGCCATGGGGATAGAGAAAAACACTGCCATGGGGAGAAAACACTGCCATGGGGCGTAGAGAAAACACTGCCATGGGGATAGAGAAAACACTGCCATGGGCTGTAGAGAAAACACTGCCATGGGGAGTAGAGAAAACACTGCCATGGGCACTGCCATGGGGAGAGAAAACACTGCCATGGGCTGAGAGAAAACACTGCCAGGGGAGTAGAGAAAACACTGCCATGGGCCGTAGAGAAAACACTGCCATGGGGAGTAGAGAAAACACTGCCATGGGCCGTAGAGAAAACACTGCCATGGGCTGTAGAGAAAACACTGCCATGGGGAGTAGAGAAAACACTGCCATGGGGCATAGAGAAAACACTGCCATGGGGAGTAGAGAAAACACTGCCATGGGGAGTAGAGAAAACACTGCCATGGGGAGTAGAGAAAACACTGCCATGGGGCGTAGAGAAAACACTGCCATGGGGCGTAGAGAAAACACTGCCATGGGCCGTAGAGAAAACACTGCCATGGGCTGTAGAGAAAACACTGCCATGGGGAGAGAAAAAACACTGCCATGGGCTGTAGAGAAAACACTGCCATGGGGAGAAAAACACTGCCATGGGCCGTAGAGAAAACACTGCCATGGGGAGTAGAGAAAACACTGCCATGGGGCGTAGAGAAAACACTGCCATGGGGCGTAGAGAAAACACTGCCATGGGGAGTAGAGAAAAACACTGCCATGGGGAGAAAACACTGCCATGAGAAAACACTGCCATGGGGAGTAGAGAAAACACTGCCATGGGGCTGTAGAGAAAACACTGCCATGGGGAGTAGAGAAAACACTGCCATGGGAGTAGAGAAAACACTGCCATGGGGCACTGCCATGGGGAGAGAAAACACTGCCATGGGGCCATGGGGAGAGAAAAACACTGCCATGGGCTGTAGAGAAAACACTGCCATGGGGCGTAGAGAAAAACACTGCCATGGGGCATAGAGAAAACACTGCCATGGGGCGTAGAGAAAACACTGCCATGGGGAGTAGAGAAAACACTGCCATGGGGCGTAGAGAAAACACTGCCATGGGGCGTAGAGAAAACACTGCCATGGGCCGTAGAAAAACACTGCCATGGGCACTGCCATGGGCTAGAGAAAACACTGCCATGGGGAGTAGAGAAAACACTGCCATGGGCCACTGCCATGGGCTGTAGAGAAAACACTGCCATGGGGCATAGAGAAAACACTGCCATGGGAGAAAAACACTGCCATGGGGAGTAGAGAAAACACTGCCATGGGTCGTAGAGAAAACACTGCCATGGGGAGTAGAGAAAACACTGCCATGGGAAAAAAACACTGCCATGGGGCGTAGAGAAAACACTGCCATGGGCCGTAGAGAAAACACTGCCATGGGCTGTAGAGAAAACACTGCCATGGGGCACTGCCATGGGTCGAGAGAAAACACTGCCAAAACACTGCCATGGGGCATAGAGAAAACACTGCCATGGGGAGTAGAGAAAACACTGCCATGGGCCATAGAGAAAACACTGCCATGGGGCACTGTAGAGAAAACACTGCCATGGGGCAGAGAAAACACTGCCATGGGGAGTAGAGAAAACACTGCCATGGGGAGGAGAAAACACTGCCATGGGCCATGGGGAGTAGAGAAAACACTGCCATGGGGAGTAGAGAAAACACTGCCATGGGGCGTAGAGAAAACACTGCCATGGGGAGTAGAGAAAACACTGCCATGGGGAGTAGAGAAAACACTGCCATGGGCCGAGAAAACACTGCCATGGGGAGTAGAGAAAACACTGCCATGGGCGTAGAGAAAACACTGCCATGGGGCATGAGAAAACACTGCCATGGGGATAGAGAAAACACTGCCATGGGGGGAGAGAAACACTGCCATGGGGAGTAGAGAAAACACTGCCATGGGAGTAGAGAAAACACTGCCATGGGGAGAGAAAACACTGCCATGGGCCGTAGAGAAAACACTGCCATGGGCTGTAGAGAAAACACTGCCATGGGGAGTAGAGAAAACACTGCCATGGGCCATAGAGAAAACACTGCCATGGGCCGTAGAGAAAACACTGCCATGGGCCGTAGAGAAAACACTAGAGAAAACACTGCCATGGGGCATAGAGAAAACACTGCCATGGGGCTGTAGAGAAAACACTGCCATGGGGAGAAAACACTGCCATGGGCCAGAGAAAACACTGCCATGGGGAGTAGAGAAAACACTGCCATGGGCTGTAGAGATGGGGAGTAGAAAAACACTGCCATGGGGTAGAGAAAACACTGCCATGGGGAGAGAGAAAACACTGCCATGGGCACTGTAGAGAAAACACTGCCATGGGGCGTAGAGAAAACACTGCCATGGGCCACTGCCATGGGGAGAGAAAAACACTGCCATGGGCTGTAGAGAAAACACTGCCATGGGGAGTAGAGAAAACACTGCCATGGGCCATAGAGAAAACACTGCCATGGGCTGTAGAGAAAACACTGCCATGGGGCATAGAGAAAACACTGCCATGGGGCATAGAGAAAACACTGCCATGGGGCGTAGAGAAAACACTGCCATGGGGCGTAGAGAAAACACTGCCATGGGGAGAAAACACTGCCATGGGGAGTAGAGAAAACACTGCCATGGGGAATAGAGAAAACACTGCCATGGGCCATAGAGAAAACACTGCCATGGGCTGTAGAGAAAACACTGCCATGGGGAGTAGAGAGAAAACACTGCCATGGGGCATAGGGCCAGAGAAAACACTGCCATGGGGAGTAGAGAAAACACTGCCATGGGGCGTAGAAAAACACTGCCATGGGGCAAAGAAAACACTGCCATGGGGAGTAGAGAAAACACTGCCATGGGCCATAGAGAAAACACTGCCATGGGGCGTAGAGAAATGGGGCATAGAGAAAACACTGCCATGGGGAGTAGAGAAAACACTGCCATGGGGCGTAGAGAAAACACTGCCATGGGGCGTAGAGAAAACACTGCCATGGGGTAGAGAAAACACTGCCATGGGGAGTAGAGAAAACACTGCCATGGGCCACTGCCATGGGCCAGAGAAAACACTGCCATGGGCTGTAGAGAAAACACTGCCATGGGGAGTAGAGAAAACACTGCCATGGGCCATAGAGAAAAACACTGCCATGGGCTGTAGAGAAAACACTGCCATGGGGCATAGAGAAAACACTGCCATGGGGAGTAGAGAAAACACTGCCATGGGGCGTAGAGAAAACACTGCCATGGGGAGTAGAGAAAACACTGCCATGGGCTGTAGAGAAAACACTGCCATGGGGAGTAGAGAAAACACTGCCATGGGCTGTAGAGAAAACACTGCCATGGGGAGTAGAGAAAACACTGCCATGGGCTGTAGAGAAAACACTGCCATGGGGAGTAGAGAAAACACTGCCATGGGCCGTATGCCATGGGGAGTAGAAAAACACTGCCATGGGGAGTAGAGAAAACACTGCCATGGGGCATAGAGCCATGGGGAGTAGAAAAACACTGCCATGGGGCGTAGAGAAAACACTGCCATGGGGAGTAGAGAAAACACTGCCATGGGTCGTAGAGAAAACACTGCCATGGGGCGTAGAGAAAACACTGCCATGGGCCATAGAGAAAACACTGCCATGGGCTGTAGAAAACACTGCCATGGGGAGTAGAGAAAACACTGCCATGGGCTGTAGAGAAAACACTGCCATGGGGAGTAGAAAAAACACTGCCATGGGCTAGAGAAAACACTGCCATGGGCTGTAGAGAAAACACTGCCATGGGGAGTAGAGAAAACACTGCCATGGGCCGTGAGAAAACACTGCCATGGGGAGTAGAGAAAACACTGCCATGGGGCAGAGAAAACACTGCCATGGGGCGTAGAGAAAACACTGCCATGGGGAGTAGAGAAAACACTGCCATGGGGCACTGTGGAGAAAACACTGCCATGGGGAGTAGAGAAAACACTGCCATGGGGCTGTAGAGAAAACACTGCCATGGGGAGTAGAGAAAACACTGCCATGGGGCAGAGAGAAAACACTGCCATGGGGAGTAGAGAAAACACTGCCATGGGCCGAGAAAACACTGCCATGGGCTGTAGAGAAAACACTGCCATGGGGAGTAGAGAAAACACTGCCATGGGCTGTAGAGAAAACACTGCCATGGGGAGAAAACACTAGAGAAAACACTGCCATGGGCTGTAGAGAAAACACTGCCATGGGGAGAGAGAAAACACTGCCATGGGGAGTAGAGAAAACACTGCCATGGGGCGTAGAGAAAACACTGCCATGGGGAGTAGAGAAAACACTGCCATGGGGCATAGAGAGAAAACACTGCCAAAAAACACTGCCATGGGGAGTAGAGAAAACACTGCCATGGGGATGGGGAGTAGAGAAAACACTGCCATGGGAGTAGAGAAAACACTGCCATGGGGCGTAGAGAAAACACTGCCATGGGCCGTAGAGAAAAACACTGTAGAGAAAACACTGCCATGGGGCGTAGAGAAAACACTGCCATGGGGCACACTGCCATGGGGCGAGAAAACACTGCCATGGGGAGTAGAGAAAACACTGCCATGGGGAGTAGAGAAAACACTGCCATGGGGCGTAGAGAAAACACTGCCATGGGCCATAGAGAAAACACTGCCATGGGCTGTAGAGAAAACACTGCCATGGGGAGAAAAAACACTGCCATGGGCCATAGAGAAAACACTGCCATGGGGTGTAGAGAAAACACTGCCATGGGGCATAGAGAAAACACTGCCATGGGGCGTAAAAACACTGCCATGGGCGTAGAGAAAACACTGCCATGGGAGAAAAACACTGCCATGGGGAGTAGAGAAAACACTGCCATGGGCCATAGAGAAAACACTGCCATGGGCTGCACTGCCATGGGCTGTAGAGAAAACACTGCCATGGGGCGTAGAGAAAACACTGCCATGGGGCATAGAGAAAACACCGCCATGGGGCGTAGAGAAAACACTGCCATGGGGCGTAGAAAAAACACTGCCATGGGGCATAGAGAAAACACTGCCATGGGGAGTAGAGAAAACACTGCCATGGGCCATAGAGAAAACACTGCCATGGGCCGTAGAGAAAACACTGCCATGGGGCATAGAGAAAACACTGCCATGGGGCATAGAGAAAACACTGCCATGGGGCGTAGAGAAAACACTGCCATGGGGCGTAGAGAAAACACTGCCATGGGCATAGAAAAACACTGCCATGGGGAGTAGAGAAAACACTGCCATGGGGATAGAGAAAACACTGCCATGGGGAGTAGAGAAAAAACACACACTGCCATGGGGAGAGAAAACACTGCCATGGGGAGTAGAGAAAACACTGCCATGGGCCATAGAGAAAACACTGCCATGGGCTGTAGAGAAAACACTGCCATGGGCTGTAGAGAAAACACTGCCATGGGGAGTAGAGAAAACACTGCCATGGGGTGTAGAGAACACACTGCCATGGGCCATAGAGAAAACACTGCCATGGGCTGTAGAGAAAACACTGCCATGGGGAGTAGAGAAAACACTGCCATGGGCTGTAGAGAAAACACTGCCATGGGGAGTAGAGAAAACACTGCCATGGGCACTGGGCTGTAGAGAAAACACTGCCATGGGGAGTAGAGAAAACACTGCCATGGGGCGTAGAGAAAACACTGCCATGGGGAGTAGAGAAAACACTGCCATGGGGCGTAGAGAAAACACTGCCATGGGGCGTAGAGAAAACACTGCCATGGGGAGTAGAGAAAACACTGCCATGGGGCGTAGAGAAAACACTGCCATGGGGCGTAGAGAAAACACTGCCATGGGGCATGTAAAAAACACTGCCATGGGGAGTAGGGGGCGTGCCAGAGAAAAACACTGCCATGGGGAGTAGAAAAACACTGCCATGGGGAGTAGAGAAAACACTGCCATGGGCTGAGAAAACACTAGAGAAAACACTGCCATGGGGAGTAGAGAAAACACTGCCATGGGCCACACTGCCATGAGAAAAACACTGCCATGGGCTGTAGAGAAAACACTGCCATGGGGGCATAGAGAAAACACTGCCATGGGGCATAGAGAAAACACTGCCATGGGGCGTAGAGAAAACACTGCCATGGGGAGTAGAGAAAACACTGCCATGGGGAGTAGAGAAAACTGCCATGGGCTGCCACTGCCATGGGGCAGTAGAGAAAACACTGCCATGGGCTGTAGAGAAAACACTGCCATGGGGAGTAGAGAAAAACACTGCCATGGGCCGTAGAGAAAACACTGCCATGGGGAGTAGAGAAAACACTGCCATGGGGCGTAGAGAAAACACTGCCATGGGGCGTAGAGAAAACACTGCCATGGGGCGTAGGGCCATGGGGAAAACACTGCCATGGGGCATAGAGAAAACACTGCCATGGGGAGAGAAAACACTGCCATGAGAAAACACTGCCATGGGGCGTAGAGAAAACACTGCCATGGGGAGTAGAGAAAACACTGCCATGGGCCATAGAGAAAACACTGCCATGGGGAGTAGAGAAAACACTGCCATGGGCCATAGAGAAAACACTGCCATGGGCGAGAAAACACTGCCATGGGGAGAAAACACTGCCATGGGGCGTAGAGAAAACACTGCCATGGGGAGTAGAGAAAACACTGCCATGGGGAGTAGAGAAAACACTGCCATGGGGAGTAGAGAAAACACTGCCATGGGGACTGCCATAGAGAAAAACACTGCCATGGGCCATAGAGAAAACACTGAAAACACTGCCATGGGGAGTAGAGAAAACACTGCCATGGGGCATAGAGAAAACACTGCCATGGGCACTGTAGAGAAAACACTGCCATGGGGCGTAGAGAAAACACTGCCATGGGGTAGAGAAAACACTGCCATGGGGAGAAAAAACACTGCCATGGGGAACACTGTAGAGAAAACTGCCATGGGCTGTAGAAAACACTGCCATGGGGAGTAGAGAAAACACTGCCATGGGCTAGAGAAAAACACTGGGCCATAGAGAAAACACTGCCATGGGGAGTAGAGAAAACACTGCCATGGGCCGTAGAGAAAACACTGCCATGGGGAGTAGAGAAAACACTGCCATGGGGCGTAGAGAAAACACTGCCATGGGGCGTAGAGAAAACACTGCCATGGGGAGTAGAGAAAACACTGCCATGGGGCAAGAAAAACACTGCCATGGGGAGTAGAGAAAACACTGCCATGGGAGAAAACACTGCCATGGGTCTGTAGAAAAACACTGCCATGGGGAGTAGAGAAAACACTGCCATGGGGAGTAGAGAAAACACTGCCATGGGGAGAGAAAACACTGCCATGGGCCGTAAAAAACACTGCCATGGGCTGTAGAGAAAACACTGCCATGGGGCGTAGAGAAAACACTGCCATGGGGCATAGAGAAAACACTGCCATGGGGCATAGAGAAAACACTGCCATGGGGCGTAGAGAAAACACTGCCATGGGGAGTAGAGAAAACACTGCCATGGGGCGTAGAGAAAACACTGCCATGGGGAGAGAAAACACTGCCAGGAAAGAAAACACTGCCATAGAGAAAACACTGCCATGGGGAGTGAGAAAAACACTGCCATGGGGAGTAGAGAAAACACTGCCATGGGGCATAGAGAAAACACTGCCATGGGCTGTAGAAAAACACTGCCATGGGGCATAGAGAAAACACTGCCATGGGGCGTAGAGAAAACACTGCCATGGGGCATAGAGAAAACACTGCCATGGGGCGTAGAAAAAACACTGCCATGGGGCATAGAGAAAACACTGCCATGGGGAGTAGAGAAAACACTGCCATGGGCCATAGAGAAAACACTGCCATGGGCCATAGAGAAAACACTGCCATGGGGAGTAGAGAAAACACTGCCATGGGGCGTAGAGAAAACACTGCCATGGGGCATAGAGAAAACACTGCCATGGGGCGTAGAGAAAACACTGCCATGGGGCGTAGAGAAAACACTGCCATGGGGAGTAGAGAAAACACTGCCATGGGGAGTAGAGAAAACACTGCCATGGGCCGTAGAGAAAACACTGCCATGGGGCATAGAGAAAACACTGCCATGGGGCATAGAGAAAACACTGCCATGGGGCGTAGAGAAAACACTGCCATGGGGCGTAGAAAAAACACTGCCATGGGACATAGAGAAAACACTGCCATGGGGAGTAGAGAAAACACTGCCATGGGCCATAGTAGAAAAACACTGGGCCATGGAAAACACTGCCATGGGCTGTAGAGAAAACACTGCCATGGGGAGTAGAGAAAACACTGCCATGGGCCATAGAGAAAACACTGCCATGGGCTGTAGAGAAAACACTGCCATGGGCTGTAGAGAAAACACTGCCATGGGGAGTAGAGAAAACACTGCCATGGGGTGTAGAGAACACACTGCCATGGGCCATAGAGAAAACACTGCCATGGGCTGTAGAGAAAACACTGCCATGGGGAGTAGAGAAAACACTGCCATGGGCACTGCCATGGGGAGTAGAGAAAACACTGCCATGGGCAAACACTGCCATGGGGAGTAGAGAAAACACTGCCATGGGCCATAGAGAAAACACTGCCATGGGGAGTAGAGAAAACACTGCCATGGGGCGTAGAGAAAACACTGCCATGGGGCGTAGAGAAAACACTGCCATGGGGAGTAGAGAAAACACTGCCATGGGGCGTAGAGAAAACACTGCCATGGGGAGTAGAGAAAACACTGCCATGGGTCGTAGAGAAAACACTGCCATGGGGAGTAGAGAAAACACTGCCATAGGGAGTAGAGAAAACACTTCCATGGGGCGTAGAGAAAACACTGCCATGGGCCGTAGAGAAAACACTGCCATGGGCTGTAGAGAAAACACTGCCATGGGGAGTAGAGAAAACACTGCCATGGGCCATAGAGAAAACACTGCCATGGGCCATAGAGAAAACACTGCCATGGGCCGTAGAGAAAACACTGCCATGGGGCGTAGAGAAAACACTGCCATGGGGCATAGAGAAAACACCGCCATGGGGCGTAGAGAAAACACTGCCATGGGGCGTAGAGAAAACACTGCCATGGGGAGTAGAGAAAACACTGCCATGGGCTGTAGAGAAAACACTGCCATGGGGAGTAGAGAAAACACTGCCATGGGCTGTAGAGAAAACACTGCCATGGGGAGTAGAGAAAACACTGCCATGGGCCGTAGAGAAAACACTGCCATGGGGTGTAGAGAAAACACTGCCATGGGGAGTAGAGAAAACACTGCCATGGGCCGTAGAGAAAACACTGCCATGGGGAGTAGAGAAAACACTGCCATGGGGCCATAGAGAAAACACTGCCATGGGGAGTAGGAAAACACTGCCATGGGTCACTGCCATGGGGAGAGAAAACACTGCCATGGGGAGTAGAGAAAACACTGCCATGGGCCGTAGAGAAAACACTTCCATGGGGCGTAGAGAAAACACTGCCATGGGCCGTAGAGAAAACACTGCCATGGGCTGTAGAGAAAACACTGCCATGGGGAGTAGAGAAAACACTGCCATGGGCCATAGAGAAAACACTGCCATGGGCTGTAGAGAAAACACTGCCATGGGGCGTAGAGAAAACACTGCCATGGGGCATAGAGAAAACACCGCCATGGGGCGTAGAGAAAACACTGCCATGGGGAGCCATGGGGCATAGAGAAAACACTGCCATGGGGCGTAGAGAAAACACTGCCATGGGGAGTAGAGAAAACACTGCCATGGGGAGTGTAGAGAAAACACTGCCATGGGGAGTAGAGAAAACACTGCCATGGGCTGTAGAGAAAACACTGCCATGGGGCTGTAGAGAAAACACTGCCATGGGGCACTGCCATGGGGCATAGAGAAAACACTGCCATGGGGCGTAGAGAAAACACTGCCATGGGGAGAAAACACTGCCATGGGGAGAGAAAACACTGCCATGGGGCGTAGAGAAAACACTGCCATGGGGAGTAGAGAAAACACTGCCATGGGGCGTAGAGAAAACACTGCCATGGGGCGTAAAACACTGCCATGGGCCGTAGAAAAACACTGCCATGGGGCAGAGAAAACACTGCCATGGGGAGTAGAGAAAAACACTGCGTAGAGAAAACACTGCCATGGGAGAAAACACGCGTAGAGAAAACACTGCCATGGGCCATAGAGAAAACACTGCCATGGGCGTAGAGAAAACACTGCCATGGGGCAGAGAAAACACTGCCATGGGGCGTAGAGAAAACACTGCCATGGGGCGTAGAGAAAACACTGCCATGGGACATAGAGAAAACACTGCCATGGGGAGTAGAGAAAACACTGCCATGGGCCATAGAGAAAACACTGCCATGGGCCATAGAGAAAACACTGCCATGGGCTGTAGAGAAAACACTGCCATGGGGCGTAGAGAAAACACTGCCATGGGGCATAGAGAAAACACTGCCATGGGGCATAGAGAAAACACCGCCATGGGGCGTAGAAAAAACACTGCCATGGGGCATAGAGAAAACACTGCCATGGGGAGTAGAGAAAACACTGCCATGGGCCATAGAGAAAACACTGCCATGGGCCGTAGAGAAAACACTGCCATGGGGCATAGAGAAAACACTGCCATGGGGCATAGAGAAAACACTGCCATGGGGCGTAGAGAAAACACTGCCATGGGGCGTAGAGAAAACACTGCCATGGGGCATGCCAGAGAAAAACACTGCCATGGGGAGAAAACACTAGAGAAAAACACTGCCATGGGCCATAGAGAAAACACTGCCATGGGCCACTAGAGAAAACACTGCCATGGGGGGAAAACACTGCCATGGGGAGAGAAAACACTGCCATGGGCCATAGAGAAAACACTGCCATGGGCGTGAGAAACACTAGGGGAGAAAACACTGCCATGGGCACTGTAGAGAAAACACTGCCATGGGGAGTAGAGAAAACACTGCCATGGGGAGTAGAGAAAACACTGCCATGGGCCATAGAGAAAACACTGCCATGGGCTGTAGAGAAAACACTGCCATGGGGGTAAAACACTGCCATGGGCTGTAGAGAAAACACTGCCATGGGGAGTAGAGAAAACACTGCCATGGGCTGTAGAGAAAACACTGCCATGGGGAGTAGAGAAAACACTGCCATGGGCCGTAGAGAAAACACTGCCATGGGGAGTAGAGAAAACACTGCCAAGAGAAAACACTGCCATGGGGCGTAGAGAAAACACTGCCATGGGGAGTAGAGAAAACACTGCCATGGGGAGAAAAACACTGCCATGGGGAGAGAAAACACTGCCAGAGAAAAACACTGCCATGGGCATGGGTCGAAAAAACACTGCCATGGGGAGTAGAGAAAACACTGCCATGGGGCATAGGAAAACACTGCCAGGGGATGGGGCATAGAGAAAACACTGCCATGGGGCGTAGAGAAAACACTGCCATGGGCCATAGAGAAAACACTGCCATGGGCTGTAGAGAAAACACTGCCATGGGGAGTAGAGAAAACACTGCCATGGGCCATAGAGAAAACACTGCCATGGGGCGTAGAGAAAACACTGCCATGGGGCGTAGAGAAAACACTGCCATGGGGCATAGAGAAAACACTGCCATGGGGCGTAGAGAAAACACTGCCATGGGGCGTAGAGAAAACACTGCCATGGGGAGTAGAGAAAACACTGCCATGGGCCATAGAGAAAACATTGCCATGGGGCACTGTGGGGCATAGAAAACACTGCCATGGGGCGTAGAGAAAACACTGCCATGGGGAGTAGAGAAAACACTGCCATGGGCCATAGAGAAAACACTGCCATGGGGAGTAGAGAAAACACTGCCATGGGGCGTAGAGAAAACACTGCCATGGGGCGTAGAGAAAACACTGCCATGGGGAGTAGAGAAAACACTGCCATGGGGCGTAGAGAAAACACTGCCATGGGGAGTAGAGAAAACACTGCCATGGGTCGTAGAGAAAACACTGCCATGGGGAGTAGAGAAAACACTGCCATGGGCTGTAGAGAAAACACTGCCATGGGGAGTAGAGAAAACACTGCCATGGGCCGTAGAGAAAACACTGCCATGGGGCGTAGAGAAAACACTGCCATGGGGAGTAGAGAAAACACTGCCATGGGGCATAGAGAAAACACTGCCATGGGCTGTAGAGAAAACACTGCCATGGGGCGTAGAGAAAACACTGCCATGGGGCATAGAGAAAACACCGCCATGGGGCGTAGAGAAAACACTGCCATGGGGAGTAGAGAAAACACTGCCATAGGGAGTAGAGAAAACACTTCCATGGGGCGTAGAGAAAACACTGCCATGGGCTGTAGAGAAAACACTGCCATGGGGAGTAGAGAAAACACTGCCATGGGCCATAGAGAAAACACTGCCATGGGCTGTAGAGAAAACACTGCCATGGGGAGTAGAGAAAACACTGCCATGGGGTGAGAGAAAACACTGCCATGGGGCGTAGAGAAAACACTGCCATGGGAGAAAACACTGCCATGGGGGAGAAAACACTGCCATGGGGCATAGAGAAAACACTGCCATGGGGAGTAGAGAAAACACTGCCATGGGGCACACTGCCATGGGGCATAGAGAAAACACTGCCATGGGGCATAGTAGAGAAAACACTGCCATGGGGCATAGAGAAAACACTGCCATGGGGAGTAGAGAAAACACTGCCATGGGCTGTAGAGAAAACACTGCCATGGGGCATAGAGAAAACACTGCCATGGGCTGTAGAGAAAACACTGCCATGGGCCATGGGGCATAGAGAAAACACTGCCATGGGGCAGAGAAAACACTGCCATGGGGCATAGAGAAAACACTGCCATGGGCGTAGAGAAAACACTGCCATGGGCGTAGAGAAAACACTGCCATGGGGAGTAGAGAAAACACTGCCATGGGGAGTAGAGAAAACACTGCCATGGGGAGTAGAGAAAACACTGCCATGGGCCGTAGAGAAAACACTGCCATGGGCACTGCCATGGGGGGAGTAGAGAAAACACTGCCATGGGGCGTAGAGAAAACACTGCCATGGGGAGTAGAGAAAACACTGCCATGGGCATAGAGAAAACACTGCCATGGGGCGTAGAGAAAACACTGCCATGGGGAGTAGAGAAAACACTGCCATGGGGTGTAGAGAAAACACTGCCATGGGGAGTAGAGAAAACACTGCCATGGGCCATAGAGAAAACACTGCCATGGGGCGTAGAGAAAACACTGCCATGGGCCATAGAGAAAACACTGCCATGGGCTGTAGAGAAAACACTGCCATGGGGAGTAGAGAAAACACTGCCATGGGCCATAGAGAAAACACTGCCATGGGGCGTAGAGAAAACACTGCCATGGGGCATAGAGAAAACACTGCCATGGGGCGTAGAGAAAACACTGCCATGGGGAGTAGAGAAAACACTGCCATGGGGATAGAGAAAACACTGCCATGGGGCTGTAGAGAAAACACTGCCATGGGCTGTAGAGAAAACACTGCCATGGGCCAGAGAAAACACTGCCATGGGCTGTAGAGAAAACACTGGGGAGTAGAGAAAACACTGCCATGGGCCATAGAGAAAACACTGCCATGGGGCATAGAGAAAACACTGCCATGGGGCGTAGAGAAAACACTGCCATGGGGCGTAGAAAAAACACTGCCATGGGGCATAGAGAAAACACTGCCATGGGGAGTAGAGAAAACACTGCCATGGGCCATAGAGAAAACACTGCCATGGGCCATAGAGAAAACACTGCCATGGGGCATAGAGAAAACACTGCCATGGGGCATAGAGAAAACACTGCCATGGGGCGTAGAGAAAACACTGCCATGGGGCACTGCCATGGGGAAAAAAACACTGCCATGGGGCATAGAGAAAACACTGCCATGGGAAAACACTGCCATGGGCCATAGAGAAAACACTGCCATGGGCCATAGAGAAAACACTGCCATGGGCTGTAGAGAAAACACTGCCATGGGGAGTAGAGAAAACACTGCCATGGGCCATAGAGAAAACACTGCCATGGGCTGTAGAGAAAACACTGCCATGGGGCGTAGAGAAAACACTGCCATGGGGCATAGAGAAAACACTGCCATGGGGCGTACTGCCATGAGAAAACACTGCCATGGGCCATGGAAAACACTGCCATGGGCTGTAGAGAAAACACTGCCATGGGGAGTAGAGAAAACACTGCCATGGGCGTAGAGAAAACACTGCCATGGGGAGTAGAGAAAACACTGCCATGGGGCATGGGGGGTGTAAGAAAACACTGCCATGGGGCATAGAGAAAACACTGCCATGGGGAGTAGAGAAAACACTGCCATGGGCCATAGAGAAAACACTGCCATGGGGAGAAAACACTGCCATGGGGCGTGTAGAGAAACACTGCCATGGGGCGTAGAGAAAACACTGCCATGGGGCGTAGAGAAAACACTGCCATGGGGAGTAGAGAAAACACTGCCATGGGGCATAGAGAAAACACTGCCATGGGGAGTAGAGAAAACACTGCCATGGGGCGTAGAGAAAACACTGCCATGGGGAGTAGAGAAAACACTGCCATGGGGCAGTAGAGAAAACACTGCCATGGGGCGTAGAGAAAACACTGCCATGGGGCGTAGAGAAAACACTGCCATGGGGCATAGAGAAAACACTGCCATGGGGAGTAGAGAAAACACTGCCATGGGCCATAGAGAAAACACTGCCATGGGCTGTAGAGAAAACACTGCCATGGGGCGTAGAGAAAACACTGCCATGGGGCATAGAGAAAACACCGCCATGGGGCGTAGAGAAAACACTGCCATGGGGCGTAGAAAAACACTGCCATGGGGAGTAGAGAAAACACTGCCAAAACACTGCCATGGGGCTAGAGAAAACACTGCCATGGGGAGTAGAGAAAACACTGCCGTGGGGCGTAGAGAAAACACTGCCATGGGGAGTAGAGAAAACACTGCCATGGGGCGGTAGAGAAAACACTGCCATGGGGAGTAGAGAAAACACTGCCATGGGCGTAGAGAAAACACTGCCATGGGCCATAGAGAAAACACTGCCATGGGCTGTAGAGAAAACACTGCCATGGGGAGTAGAGAAAACACTGCCATGGGGCTGTAGAGAAAACACTGCCATGGGGCATAGAGAAAACACTGCCATGGGGCGTAGAGAAAACACTGCCATGGGGCATAGAGAAAACACTGCCATGGGGCGCTGTAGAGAAAACACTGCCATGGGCTGTAGAGAAAACACTGCCATGGGGAGTAGAGAAAACACTGCCATGGGCCATAGAGAAAACACTGCCATGGGCTGTAGAGAAAACACTGCCATGGGGAGTAGAGAAAACACTGCCATGGGGCATAGAGAAAACACTGCCATGGGGCATAGAGAAAACACTGCCATGGGGAAAAACACTGCCATGGGGAGTAGAGAAAACACTGCCATGGGCATGGGAGAAAACACTGCCATGGGCTGTAGATGGGGCGTAGAGAAAACACTGCCATGGGGCGTAGAGAAAACACTGCCATGGGCTGTAGAGAAAACACTGCCATGGGGAGTAGAGAAAACACTGCCATGGGCCATAGAGAAAACACTGCCATGGGCTGTAGAGAAAACACTGCCATGGGGAGTAGAAAAACACTGCCATGGGGCATAGAGAAAACACTGCCATGGGGCATAGAGAAAACACTGCCATGGGGCCATAGAGAAAACACTGCCATGGGCTGTAGAGAAAACACTGCCATGGGGCGTAGAGAAAACACTGCCATGGGGCATAGAGAAAACACTGCCATGGGCCGTAGAGAAAACACTGCCATGGGGAGTAGAGAAAACACTGCCATGGGGAGTAGAGAAAACACTGCCATGGGGCGTAGAAAAACACTAGAGAAAACACTGCCATGGGGCAGTAGAGAAAACACTGCCATGGGGCTGTAGAGAAAACACTGCCATGGGGAGTAGAGAAAACACTGCCATGGGGCATAGAGAAAACACTGCCATGGGGAGTAGAGAAAACACTGCCATGGGCTGTAGAGAAAACACTGCCATGGGGCGTAGAGAAAACACTGCCATGGGGCGTAGAGAAAACACTGCCATGGGGCATAGAGAAAACACTGCCATGGGGAGTAGAGAAAACACTGCCATGGGCCATAGAGAAAACACTGCCATGGGCCATAGAGAAAACACTGCCATGGGCTGTAGAGAAAACACTGCCATGGGGTAGAAAACAGAGGGGTGTAGAGAAAACACTGCCATGGGGCATAGAGAAAACACTGCCATGGGGCATAGAGAAAACACTGCCATGGGGCATAGAGAAAACACTGCCATGGGGAGTAGAGAAAACACTGCCATGGGCTGTAGAAAAACACTGCCATGGGGAGTAGAGAAAACACTGCCATGGGCCATAGAGAAAACACTGCCATGGGGAAAACAGAGAAAACACTGCCATGGGCTGTAGAGAAAACACTGCCATGGGGAGTAGAGAAAACACTGCCATGGGCCATGGGCCCATGGGCTGTAGAAAAACACTGCCATGGGGCGTAGAGAAAACACTGCCATGGGGCATAGAGAAAACACTGCCATGGGGCGTAGAGAAAACACTGCCATGGGGAGTAGAGAAAACACTGCCATGGGGAGTAGAGAAAACACTGCCATGGGGCTGTAGAGAAAACACTGCCATGGGCCGTAAAAAACACTGCCATGGGGAGTAGAGAAAACACTGCCATGGGGAGTAGAGAAAAACACTGCCATGGGCGTAGAGAAAACACTGCCATGGGGAGTAGAGAAAACACTGCCATGGGGCACCGTGGGGCGTAGAAAAACACTGCCATGGGGCCACTGCCATGGGCCATAGAAAACACTGCCATGGGGCTGTAGAGAAAACACTGCCATGGGGCATAGAAAAACACTGCCATGGGGCATAGAGAAAACACTGCCATGGGGCATAGAGAAACACTGCCATGGGCTGTAGAGAAAACACTGCCATGGGGATAGAGAAAACACTGCCATGGGGTAGAGAAAACACTGCCATGGGGAGAGAGAAAACACTGCCATGGGGCATAGAGGGGCATGAGAAAACACTGCCATGGGCTGTAGAGAAAACACTGCCATGGGGCATAGAGAAAACACTGCCATGGGGAGTAGAGAAAACACTGCCATGGGGAGCCATAGAGAAAACACTGCCATGGGGCACTGCCATGGGGCATAGAGAAAACACTGCCATGAAAAACACTGCCATGGGGCAGTAGAGAAAACACTGCCATGGGGAGTAGAGAAAACACTGCCATGGGGCATAGAGAAAACACTGCCATGGGCCATAGAGAAAACACTGCCATGGGCCATAGAGAAAACACTGCCATGGGGAGTAGAGAAAACACTGCCATGGGGCATAGAGAAAACACTGCCATGGGGCATAGAGAAAACACTGCCATGGGCCGTAGAGAAAACACTGCCATGGGGATAGAGAAACACTGCCAGAGAAAAACACTGCCATGGGGAGTAGAGAAAAACACTGCCATGGGGCCGTAGAGAAAACACTGCCATGGGGCGTAGAGAAAACACTGCCATGGGCCATAGAGAAAACACTGCCATGGGCACTGCCATGGGGAGAGAAAAACACTGCCATGGGGCGTAGAGAAAACACTGCCATGGGCCATGAGAAAACACTGCCATGGGGAGAAAAACACTGCCATGGGCCATAGAAAACACTGCCATGGGGAGTAGAGAAAACACTGCCATGGGGCATAGAGAAAACACTGCCATGGGGAGTAGAGAAAACACTGCCATGGGGCATAGAGAAAACACTGCCATGGGGCGAGAAAACACTGCCATGGGCTGTAGAGAAAACACTGCCATGGGGAGTAGAGAAAACACTGCCATGGGCCATAGAGAAAACACTGCCATGGGGAGAAAACACTGCCAAAAAACACTGCCATGGGGCATAGAGAAAACACTGCCATGGGGAGTAGAGAAAACACTGCCATGGGCCATAGAGAAAACACTGCCATGGGGCTGTAGAGAAAACACTGCCATGGGGAGTAGAGAAAACACTGCCATGGGCTGTAGAGAAAACACTGCCATGGGGAGTAGAGAAAACACTGCCATGGGCCATAGAGAAAACACTGCCATGGGGCTGTAGAGAAAACACTGCCATGGGGCGTAGAGAAAAACACTGCCATGGGGCAGAGAAAACACTGCCATGGGGAGTAGAGAAAACACTGCCATGGGGCGCCATGGGAGAGAAAACACTGCCATGGGGATAGAGAAAACACTGCCATGGGGAGTAGAGAAAACACTGCCATGGGGAGTAGAGAAAACACTGCCATGGGGCGTAGAGAAAACACTGCCATGGGGCATAGAGAAAACACTGCCATGGGGCATAGAGAAAACACTGCCATGGGGAGTAGAGAAAACACTGCCATGGGGCGTAGAGAAAACACTGCCATGGGGCCATAGAGAAAACACTGCCATGGGGCGTAGAGAAAACACTGCCATGGGGCGTAGAGAAAACACTGCCATGGGGCGAGAAAAACACTGCCATGGGGCATAGGGGCGTAGAAAACACTGCCATGGGGCTGTAGAGAAAACACTGCCATGGGGAGTAGAGAAAACACTGCCATGGGGATAGAGAAAACACTGCCATGGGGCGTAGAGAAAACACTGCCATGGGGCAAAACACTGCCATGGGGCATAGAGAAAACACTGCCATGGGGAGTGGGGCAGAGAAAACACTGCCATGGGGCATATGGGGCGTAGAGAAAACACTGCCATGGGGCATAGAGAAAACACTGCCATGGGGTAGTAGAGACTGTAGAGAAAACACTGCCATGGGGTAGAGAAAACACTGCCATGGGGGAGTAGAGAAAACACTGCCATGGGGCATAGAGAAAACACTGCCATGGGGCGTAGAGAAAACACTGCCATGGGCACTAGAGAAAACACTGCCATGGGGAGCCATGGGGCGTAGAGAAAACACTGCCATGGGCCATAGAGAAAACACTGCCATGGGCTGTAGAGAAAACACTGCCATGGGGAGTAGAGAAAACACTGCCATGGGGGTGTAGAGAAACACTGCCATGGGGAGTAGAGAAAACACTGCCATGGGCGTAGAGAAAACACTGCCATGGGGCGTAGAGAAACACTGCCATGGGGCATAGAGAAAACACTGCCATGGGGCGTAGAGAAAACACTGCCATGGGGAGAGAAAACACTGCCATGGGGCATAGAGAAAACACTGCCATGGGGCAGAGAAAACACTGCCATGGGGCATAGAGAAAACACTGCCATGGGGCATAGAGAAAACACTGCCATGGGGCGAGAGAAAACACTGCCATGGGGAGAAACACTGCCATGGGGAGTAGAGAAAACACTGCCATGGGGCACTGCCATGGGGTGTAGAGAAAACACTGCCATGGGGCGTAGAGAAAACACTGCCATGGGGCACTAGAGAAACACTGCCATGGGGAGTAGAGAAAACACTGCCATGGGGCCATAGAGAAAACACTGCCATGGGGCGAGAGAAAACACTGCCATGGGGCGTAGAGAAAACACTGCCATGGGGCGTAGAGAAAACACTGCCATGGGGCGTAGAGAAAACACTGCCATGGGGAGTAGAGAAAACACTGCCATGGGCTGTAGAGAAAACACTGCCATGGGGAGTAGAGAAAACACTGCCATGGGGTGTAGAGAAAACACTGCCATGGGGCGTAGAGAAAACACTGCCATGGGCCATAGAGAAAACACTGCCATGGGCTGTAGAGAAAACACTGCCATGGGGAGTAGAGAAAACACTGCCATGGGCCATAGAGAAAACACTGCCATGGGCTGTAGAGAAAACACTGCCATGGGGAGTAGAGAAAACACTGCCATGGGGCTGTAGAGAAAACACTGCCATGGGGAGTAGAGAAAACACTGCCATGGGGAGTAGAGAAAACACTGCCATGGGGAGTAGAGAAAACACTGCCATGGGGGGAAAACACTGCCAGAGAAAACACTGCCATGGGCTGAGAGAAAACACTGCCATGGGGAGTAGAGAAAACACTGCCATGGGGAGAAAAACACTGCCAGGGGCGAAAACACTGCCATGGGGAGTAGAGAAAACACTGCCATGGGGCGTAGAGAAAACACTGCCATGGGGAGAAAAACACTGCCATAGAGAAAACACTGCCATGGGTAAACACTGCCATGGGCCAGAGAAAACACTGCCATGGGGCGTAGAGAAAACACTGCCATGGGGTGTAGAGAAAACACTGCCATGGGCTGTAGAGAAAACACTGCCATGGGGAGTAGAGAAAACACTGCCATGGGCCATAGAGAAAACACTGCCATGGGCCGTAGAGAAAACACTGTAGAGAAAACACTGCCATGGGGCATAGAGAAACACTGCCATGGGGCATAGAGAAACACTGCCATGGGGCGTAGAGAAAACACTGCCATGGGGAGTAGAGAAAACACTGCCATGGGCTGTAGAGAAAACACTGCCATGGGGAGTAGAGAAAACACTGCCATGGGGCTGTAGAGAAAACACTGCCATGGGGAGTAGAGAAAACACTGCCATGGGGCGTAGAGAAAACACTGCCATGGGGAGTAGAGAAAACACTGCCATGGGGCGTAGAAAACACTGCCATGGGGATAGAGAAAACACTGCCATGGGGAGTAGAGAAAACACTGCCATGGGGCGTAGAGAAAACACTGCCATGGGGAGTAGAGAAAAACACTGCCATGGGGGGATAGAGAAAACACTGCCATGGGGAGTAGAGAAAACACTGCCATGGGGCACTGCCATGGGCTGTAGAGAAAACACTGCCATGGGGAGTAGAGAAAACACTGCCATGGGCCATAGAGAAAACACCGCCATGGGGCTGTAGAGAAAACACTGCCATGGGGCGTAGAGAAAACACTGCCATGGGGCATAGAGAAACACTGCCATGGGGAGTAAAAAACACTGCCATGGGCTGTAGAGAAAACACTGCCATGGGGAGTAGAGAAAACACTGCCATGGGGAGTAGAGAAAACACTGCCATGGGCTGTAGAGAAAACACTGCCATGGGGAGTAGAGAAAACACTGCCATGGGCCATAGAGAAAACACTGCCATGGGGGAGTAGAAAACACTGCCATGGGGTGTAGAGAAAACACTGCCATGGGGCATAGAGAAAACACTGCCATGGGGCGTAGAGAAAACACTGCCATGGGGCGTAGAGAAAACACTGCCATGGGGTGTAGAGAAAACACTGCCATGGGCCATAGAGAAAACACTGCCATGGGCTGTAGAGAAAACACTGCCATGGGGAGTAGAGAAAACACTGCCATGGGCCATAGAGAAAACACTGCCATGGGGAGTAGAGAAAACACTGCCATGGGGCGTAGAGAAAACACTGCCATGGGGCGTAGAGAAAACACTGCCATGGGGCTTAGAGAAAACACTGCCATGGGGAAAACACTGCCATGGGGCGAGAGAAAACACTAGAGAAAACACTGCCATGGGGCGTAGAGAAAACACTGCCATGGGGCGTAGAGAAAACACTGCCATGGGGCAGAGAAAACACTGCCATGGGGAGTAGAGAAAACACTGCCATGGGGCGTAGAGAAAACACTGCCATGGGGCCATGGGCAGAGAAAACACTGCCATGGGGAGTAGAGAAAACACTGCCATGGGCCATAGAGAAAACACTGCCATGGGGCGAGAAAAACACTGCCATGGGGAGTAGAAAAACACTGCCATGGGAGTAGAGAAAACACTTCCATGGGGCGTAGAAAACACTGCCATGGGGACTGCCATGGGCTGTAGAGAAAACACTGCCATGGGGAGAAAACACTGCCATGGGGCGTAGAGAAAACACTGCCATGGGCTGTAGAGAAAACACTGCCATGGGGAGTAGAGAAAACACTGCCATGGGGGGTAGAGAAAACACTGCCATGGGCTGTAGAGAAAACACTGCCATGGGGCATAGAGAAAACACCGCCATGGGGTGTAGAGAAAACACTGCCATGGGGAGTAGAGAAAACACTGCCATGGGGCGTAGAGAAAACACTGCCATGGGGAGTAGAAAACACTGCCATGGGGGCGTAGAGAAAACACTGCCATGGGGGGTAGAGAAAACACTGCCATGGGAGTAGAGAAAACACTTCCATGGGGCGTAGAGAAAACACTGCCATGGGCCGTAGAGAAAACACTGCCATGGGCTGTAGAGAAAACACTGCCATGGGGCGTAGAGAAAACACTGCCATGGGGCATAGAGAAAACACTGCCATGGGGCGAGAGAAAACACTGCCATGGGGACTGCCATGGGCCAGAAAACACTGCCATGGGGAGTAGAGAAAACACTGCCATGGGGGGCTGTAGAGAAAACACTGCCATGGGGAGAAAACACTACCATGGGGCATAGAGAAAACACTGCCATGGGGGCATAGAGAAAACACTGGGGGAGTAGAGAAAACACTGCCATGGGCCATAGAAAACACTGCCATGGGGCATAGAGAAAACACTGCCATGGGGCTGTAGAGAAAACACTGCCATGGGGCATAGAGAAAACACTGCCATGGGGCGTAGAGAAAACACTGCCATGGGGAGTAGAGAAAAACACTGCCATGGGGAGTAGAAAAACACTGCCATGGGGCATAGAGAAAACACTGCCATGGGGAGTAGAGAAAAACACTGCCATGGGGTAGAGAAAACACTGCCATGGGCCATAGAGAAAACACTGCCATGGGGCATGTAGAGAAAACACTGCCATGGGGCATAGAGAAAACACTGCCATGGGGCATAGAGAAAACACTGCCATGGGGAGTAGAGAAAACACTGCCATGGGGAGCCATGGGCCAGAGAAAACACTGCCATGGGGCGTAGAAAAACACTGCCATGGGGCATAGAGAAAACACTGCCATGGGGCGTAGAGAAAACACTGCCATGGGGCCACTAGAGAAAACACTGCCATGGGGGAGTAGAGAAAACACTGCCATGGGAGTAGAGAAAACACTGCCATGGGCTGTGAGAAAACACTGCCATGGGGCGAAAAAACACTGAGGGGCAAAACACTGCCATGGGGTGAGAAAACACTGCCATGGGGAGAGAAAACACTGCCATGGGGCATAGAGAAAACACTGCCATGGGGGAGAGAGAAAACACTGCCATGGGGCATAGAGAAAACACTGCCATGGGCCATAGAGAAAACACTGCCATGGGGCATAGAGAAAACACTGCCATGGGGCATAGAAAAACCTGCTACGTGGGGCGTAGAGAAAACACTGCCATGGGGAGTAGAGAAAACACTGCCATGGGGCTGTAGAGAAAACACTGCCATGGGGAGTAGAGAAAACACTGCCATGGGCCATAGAGAAAACACTGCCATGGGGATAGAGAAAACACTGCCATGGGGTAGAGAAAACACTGCCATGGGCCAGAGAGAAAACACTGCCATGGGCCATAGAGAAAACACTGCCATGGGGAGTAGAGAAAACACTGCCATGGGGAGTAGAGAAAACACTGCCATGGGCCATAGAGAAAACACTGCCATGGGCACTGCCATGGGATAGAGAAAACACTGCCATGGGGAGAGAAAAACACTGCCATGGGCGTAGAGAAAACACTGCCATGGGGCATGTAGAGAAAACACTGCCATGGGGGAGAGAAAACACTGCCATGGGGTGTAGAGAAAACACTGTGGGAGAGAAAACACTGCCATGGGCTGTAGAGAAAACACTGCCATGGGGAGTAGAGAAAACACTGCCATGGGGCATAGAGAAAACACTGCCATGGGGAGTAGAGAAAACACTGCCATGGGGCGTAGAGAAAACACTGCCATGGGGCGTAGAGAAAACACTGCCATGGGGAGTAGAGAAAACACTGCCATGGGGCGTAGAGAAAACACTGCCATGGGGAGTAGAGAAAACACTGCCATGGGCCATAGAGAAAACACTGCCATGGGGAGTAGAGAAAACACTGCCATGGGGAGTAGAGAAAACACTGCCATGGGGCGTAGAGAAAACACTGCCATGGGCTGTAGAGAAAACACTGCCATGGGGAGTAGAGAAAACACTGCCATGGGGTGTAGAGAAAACACTGCCATGGGGCGAGAAAACACTGCCATGGGGCATAGAGAAAACACTGCCATGGGGAGTAGAGAAAACACTGCCATGGGGGCGATAGAGAAACACTGCCATGGGGCAGTAGAGAAAACACTGCCATGGGGAGTAGAGAAAACACTGCCATGGGGTGTAGAGAAAACACTGCCATGGGGCATAGAGAAAACACCGCCATGGGCTGTAGAGAAAACACTGCCATGGGGAGTAGAGAAAACACTGCCATGGGGCGTAGAGAAAACACTGCCATGGGGCGTAGAGAAAACACTGCCATGGGGCATAGAGAAACACTGCCATGGGCTGTAGAGAAAACACTGCCATGGGGAGTAGAGAAAACACTGCCATGGGGAGTAGAGAAAACACTGCCATGGGGCGTAGAGAAAACACTGCCATGGGGAGTAGAGAAAACACTGCCATGGGCCATAGAGAAAACACTGCCATGGGGAGTAGAGAAAACACTGCCATGGGGCGTAGAGAAAACACTGCCATGGGGCGTAGAGAAAACACTGCCATGGGGAGTAGAGAAAACACTGCCATGGGGAGTAGAGAAAACACTGCCATGGGGCGTAGAGAAAACACTGCCATGGGGAGTAGAGAAAACACTGCCATGGGGCATAGAGAAAACACTGCCATGGGGTGTAGAGAAAACACTGCCATGGGGAGTAGAGAAAACACTGCCATGGGCCATAGAGAAAACACTGCCATGGGCCGTAGAGAAAACACTGCCATGGGGCATAGAGAAAACACTGCCATGGGGCATAGAGAAAACACTGCCATGGGGCGTAGAGAAAACACTGCCATGGGGCATAGAGAAAACACTGCCGTGGGGCGTAGAGAAAACACTGCCATGGGGAGTAGAGAAAACACTGCCATGGGGAGTAGAGAAAACACTGCCATGGGGCGTAGAGAAAACACTGCCATGGGCAGTAGAGAAAACACTGCCATGGGGGAGTAGAAAAAACACTGCCATGGGGAGAAAACACTGCCATGGGGGAGAAAAACACTGCCATGGGGCGAAGAAAACACTGCCATGGGGCGCACTGCCATGGGGAGTAGAGAAAACACTGCCATGGGGTGTAGAGAAAACACTGCCATGGGGAGTAGAGAAAACACTGCCATGGGCCAGTAGAGAAAACACTGCCATGGGGAGTAGAGAAAACACTGCCATGGGGATAGAGAAAACACTGCCATGGGGAGAAAAACACTGTAGAGAAAACACTGCCATGGGGCGTGCCATGGGCTGTAGAAAACACTGCCATGGGGAGTAGAGAAAACACTGCCATGGGCCATAGAGAAAACACTGCCATGGGCCATAGAGAAAACACTGCCATGGGCGTAGAAAAACACTGAGAAAAACACTGCCATGGGCCATAGAGAAAACACTGCCATGGGGAGTAGAGAAAACACTGCCATGGGGAGTAGAGAAAACACTGCCATGGGGCGTAGAGAAAACACTGCCATGGGCCGTAGAGAAAACACTGCCATGGGCCATAGAGAAAACACTGCCATGGGGAGTAGAGAAAACACTGCCATGGGGCGTAGAGAAAACACTGCCATGGGGCGTAGAGAAAACACTGCCATGGGGAGTAGAGAAAACACTGCCATGGGGAGTAGAGAAAACACTGCCATGGGGAGCCAGGGAGTGTAGAAAACACTGCCATGGGCCATAGAGAAAACACTGCCATGGGGACTGCCATGGGGCGTAGAGAAAACACTGCCATGGGGCGTAGAGAAAACACTGCCATGGGGCATAGAGAAAACACTGCCATGGGGCGTAGAGAAAACACTGCCATGGGGCGTAGAGAAAACACTGCCATGGGGCGTAGAGAAAACACTGCCATGGGGAGGAGAAAACACTGCCATGGGGCTGTAGAGAAAACACTGCCATGGGGCATGCCAGAGAAAACACTGCCATGGGGAGTAGAGAAAACACTGCCATGGGGCGTAAGAAAACACTGCCATGGGGCATAGAGAAAACACTGCCATGGGGAGTAGAGAAACACTGCCATGGGGCATAGAGAAAACACTGCCATGGGGCGAGTAGAGAAAACACTGCCATGGGGCATAGAGAAAACACTGCCATGGGGCGTAGAGAAAACACTGCCATGGGCTGTAGAGAAAACACTGCCATGGGGAGTAGAGAAAACACTGCCATGGGGAGTAGAGAAAACACTGCCATGGGGCGTAGAGAAAAAACACTGGGGCATAGAGAAACCATGGGCTGTAGAGAAAACACTGCCATGGGGAGTAGAGAAAACACTGCCATGGGGCCGTAGAGAAAACACTGCCATGGGGCATAGAGAAAACACTGCCATGGGGCACTACCATGTAGAGAAAACACTGCCATGGGGTGTAGAGAACACACTGCCATGGGGAGTAGAGAAAACACTGCCATGGGGAGAAAACAGTAGAGAAAACACTGCCATGGGCTGTAGAGAAAACACTGCCATGGGGAGAGAAAACACTGCCATGGGGGAGTAGAAAAACACTGCCATGGGGTGTAGAGAAAACACTGCCATGGGCCATAGAGAAAACACTGCCATGGGGAGTAGAGAAAACACTGCCATGGGGCGTAGAGAAAACACTGCCATGGGGTGTGAAAAACACTGCCATGGGGAGCCATGGGGAGTAGAAAACACTGCCATGGGGTGTAGAGAACACACTGCCATGGGGCGTAGAGAAAACACTGCCATGGGCACTGCCATGGGCCATAGAGAAAACACTGCCATGGGCCGTAGAGAAAACACTGCCATGGGCGTAGGAAAAACACTGCCATGGGGCGTAGAGAAAACACTGCCATGGGGTGTAGAGAAAACACTGCCATGGGGCACTGTAGAGAAAACACTGCCATGGGGGAGCAGAGAAAACACTGCCATGGGGGAGTAGAGAAAACACTGCCATGGGGAGGAGAGAAAACACTGCCATGGGCCGAGAGAAAACACTGCCATGGGGCGTAGAGAAAACACTGCCATGGGGAGTAGAGAAAACACTGCCATGGGGTGTAGAGAAAACACTGCCATGGGGCGTAGAGA
>NW_027039202.1:0-50001 GCF_034236695.1 Oncorhynchus nerka | reverse complement strand
ACATCATTAAGTCTCTTGAGACAGTCAGAAGACTTCTTGATCAAATTCATCAATGCGTCCTTGATCATATGAAACTCATCCTCAAGCTTATCCTGCATCTCCTTGGTTTCCATAGACTTGTCCCACGCCTTCATGAAGTTGTCTTTCATGCCTTGAACAGTCTTTTTCTCAGTCTTTGTTTCATATGTCAACAAGACTTTTTCCCTGTCGTGGTCACTGGAAGAGCATTTTCCTGGACATATGGTGCAGTTGCCATCATCATCCATCACGGCACAACTGTTGATGTCATCCTCCATTGGAAGGAAACAGCAGGTGTGACATGTAAAATTGCAGATCTTGCAGTTTGTTGCAAAGTCTTGGGATAATCTGCTTCTCTTCACCTGCAGCACATTTACCTCGGCCTCAAAGTTTTTGTTCTGTTTCATGTTCTCATCCTCGTTCTCCAGACACTGTTTGAAGCTTTGGATCTCACTTAGCTTTGACAGACCTGCTGTGATCTGAGGGTCAGGCGTGTCATGGTCTTCTCCAGAAGCTCACGTTCTTCCAGAACTTTCATTGTCAGGGTCACATCTTTACTCTCAATGCTTTCCAGTGCTTGGAAAAATTTCTTCATCTCCTTGAAAGTTGACCTCCATTGCTCTGGACACTGGGCCTTATGATCATCATCAGAATCATCCTCTTCAGAGCTGCTCTCTGTCTCCTTTGAGAACAGAAATGAACTGTTGAATTTGAAATGGGTTGGTAGCCCCTTCTTATCTTTCTTACAGGGCAGATTTGCAGCATTGATGGCCTCTAGCACCGGTATGTGCTTCCCATCAACAAATGTCACAAGCATCAGGATGTTTTCAGCAACATCCTTTCCAAAGATGGACAGGATGGAATCAAAGATGTATCTCTGGGAAGGACTGAGACGAACAAGTGGTGCCTGCACTACAAAGCAGACTGCATCAATGTGATTAATCCCTAAAGGGTTACACAAGAAATCCTTCAACATCTGGATGAGCAATTTATCATGAGCCATTCCTCTGGTGTCTCCGAACCCTGGTGTGTCAATGACAGTCAGAGAATAAGGAATCTGAAAGCCTGGCTGGTTGTAGAGCTCGTATGATGTCACAACCACAGTCTGGCTCTCAGCCTGGGACCTGTTGGTCACCTCATGGATGAGCTTAAAGCGGTAACAATCTTCCCACTTTACCCCGAGGATGTAGTTTATCATGGCATTGACCAGAGTTGTTTTTCCTGCACCTGTGGCCCCCAGAAGCAATATCACCTTGTTATTCCCTTGCTCAACTTTCCTCCCAAATGTGTACTGGTCAAAACTGTCACTTACACCAAACTTCTGTTCCAGATTCAGCCAGTGGATTGAGGGTTTGCCCTTTTCCACCTTCTGGGATTTTGTGAGGAATTCCTGACTTTTTGCTGCTGTTGATTTGCTTGTCTTCGGTTGGACATCAGAGACCCTAAGGGTAGTCAGCACAGTCTCAGGACTGGGTAGACTATTCCCTGTTTCGCCACAGTTAGCATAGACTCTGATGCTGTATCCAGTGCCAGCCTCTAGTCCTTCCAGTGTACTCTCTCTAGTGGTGGTTTTGATGGTGTGCCACATCTGATTGTCTATAGCCTTTACCCTCTTTCTGTATTCTACCACATAACCAATGACTTCAACATCATCTCCCGCCTTGGTAGGAATGTCCCAGTTCACTCTGATACTTCCCGATTCTATCCTCTTCTCTGCGGGTGGTCCAGGGGGGCTACATGGGCGGGTCCTGGACGTATTCTGTCCAGTCACTGGAGAGGCTCACACCAGGTCTACACACTGCCTTGCAGCTAAAGCGGTACTTTTTGTATGGGTCCAACGACTGATGGTGACCTGTGTAGTAGCATCAGATTTGACTCGGTCCACTGTGAGCGCCTGCTCAGCCTGGTACAAAACCTGGTACGATTCCACAGAGGTAACACCAAGGTTGGGAGGGTTGACTTGCAAGTGTACACAGTCATGCTCCAGACTCTTGATGGTGGGAACACCTGGCTTTGATGGCAGCTCAAACTGTGGATTCAAAAGTGTCCTCTTTCATAGACATGGATGGGAGGACGCAGTGAGGAGTTTGTTTGGAATTGATGCACATACAGAATGCAAGATTTTCTCTGTCTTTGTTAGACTCTTTGAAGTCTAGGAACAGATTTATGGTTTGCCTGGTTAGGTCGTTACCTCCCCTGAGCGAAACCACCTTCTGCCGCAGTCTTCCCGGCTGCGTTGGGGTTGTAAGGTATCAGTGAAAATCACTCTAGATTCTTCCAGCAAGTAGTTCTCCAGGACTACCAGATACTCTTCTTCTCCTTCAAAAAGGATAATGCAAAACACACTACATAATCATTAGCTTTATCAAGCACTATTCCATCCAATTCACTGCTTGTGTACACAACTTGTACCTCTTTCATTATGTCAACGTAAGAGCTGACAACATTCATCTCTCTCTCTCTGTCGTCCAGGTACGTGATCATGAGGTCATTCTGGAATGGAGAACGTTCTTTTGCTGTTGAGCATTTTGATCAGCTCTTCCTCCTCCATTCCTCCTCCTCTTATTTTGGGAAGAACCTTACAGAGACCTTCTGGAACACCAGCTTGTACTCTGAGCACATGTCCCTGAACTTGTTGACCTTGGCTTTGAGTTCAGGGAACTTGATAGCCATATCTTCCTTCATCATGTCCTTGCATTGTACATCAGTATTGTCCAGTCCGTCCAAGATTTGCTGTGCGCGACGCACCTGGCTAACACTGATCTGCCTGACTAGCTGGGCAGCTGCAGAGTCCAGGTTCTTGAGAGGGATAGAGCCAGACAGTCATGGGCACAGCATGTTCTCCCTTCTCCCCTAGCAGACGTGGCAGGCCAGCATACACCTTGATGGCATCTTCAAATGTGACAGTGTTGTTTCTAGTGCCAAATCACCATGGAAGGTGCAGTTGAATTTATTGGTCTCTCTCTGCTCTTCCTCACTCATCTTCAAATTTCCCTGCCCTTCTATTGACATGAGAGGGATCTTTTTATTGTAGCCTGCAGGTTTCCCTGGATGTCCTGGTGGTTTTCTCCTGAGGAAACCTCTTGGTCAAAACGAAGAATGCCTGGGCTCCGTAGAGCAGGGCAGTCACCACATGGGTTGCAGAGCCCTCTTGGAAGACATTACAGTGTTTCACATTTCCTGCCCCCAGGTGGTCCATGGTCAACTGCTCAAGCGAGTGGTGTTACGGTACTGCAGAGAAACCCTAGACTGACGCTTTGAGGTCGTTTTTGTCATGTAGGAATTCAGCAGAACCCTTCACACTGACTAAGCCACCAAGAAAACTGGCCTCAAGAGATGCAGACACATTCAAAGCTTCTGACTTGGCTTCACTTGAGTCTGAAGCAATGATTTTGAAGTCGGTGTTTCTGAAGCATCTCAGAATCCCAGAGAGTGATACCTGCAGTTTAAAGAGAATGACCAAATAACATTTAATGTGAAATTTATACTCCAACGTGTACATGTGTAAATATTTCTATATGTAAACATGGTTTCATTCAAATAACTAATTGAAGGTAAATATTGAACACAAAGTAAATATTCTAGGTGTCAACCCATAGTTAGAAAAACCTACACCTCCTACCCTCAGAAGTAAAGAATGCTCTGGAGCACCATTTGAACCATTCTGGGAAGGGGTTCTATCTGGAGCTTCTTTCAGGTCAAATAGAACCTTTGTTCCAAATAAAGGGTGCTATTTGGAACCAAAAAGAGTTATATCTAGAATGTTCCCCTACAGGGACAAAATGGTGCCACATACAATCATTAAGAAAGTGCCATCTTTGCCATTTACAGCATTACTACTATAGGAACACTTCAAAACAACCTGCAAAACAATCAGTCTTTGTCCCAAGTGCGTCCTCTAGCTTTTTCTTACTCTGTGGTAACAATAGAGATGTATCAGAAAGCTCATCTCTCTTCAATGGCAGATTCTGTGACAGCCTCATTTAGTGCCCAAAAGCCTTTTTTAGCATGGGCAGCACCATTCAGGACTTTCACCATTTGAAGTAGTCAACTGGGAGATACTTCCTTTGGGTTAAGGAAGGATTACATAATTCAATCTGGGTCCTCAAGATGGATCGGACAGAATATAAATCCCTGCCACCTGGTGATGTTAGCATAGCGCTAACTTATGCCATGCTATCTGATGGGACCAGCTACAATTTAGCATTCTGTCACGTGCAAGTAAATCAACTATTTTAATTAGCTGAGACGCATTTTGAGCTGGAGAAACTGTTTCAATTTAAATGGTTGCTTATGTTCACAATTATGGCCCCAATGACTTCAACTTCTATGAATGTATTATCAGTTAGTAAATAAACTGTGAAGGTCTATACCACCAGTTACTGTGTGGAATGTGTATAGTCTGAACAAGTATAAAGCCAAGGTTGGTGATTTACTGACATTGCAGTTATTGAATGTCTGTTCAGGAGTGCAATTCATTGGCTGACCCTCCTGCTGATTCTTCCTTAATCCATAGAAACTACTTTAAAATTGTGAAAGCCCTCAATGGTGTTCCCGTGCTGGAACAGTGTGCCCTCTATCCAACTCAATGGTGGAAACACTGTCAATGAATTTAAGATGATGCATATTGATTACCTCCAAACCAAAGAGGAATAGTTTCCTGTACCTGGGATGAGGACATCTCTACGACAGTCATACAGCATCCCCAGCTGGAAGGGTCGGCCCAGAGCGGCTAGCTCATGGTCTCCGAGTCAGACATGACTCAGTGTTCTGAAAAAACATATCAGAACTGGGGTTACTTCAGCAGCCCCGGTATTAGAACCTTTCAACAGATAATTTGGCCGTCAAACATAAAATCGTTGTTTTTGCTCATTGCCCAGGCAATATTCTGTGTAAAATATCACTGATACAGTATGTTGTGCAAACATTTGCAATGAGATTGAAGAGTTGACTTAAGTAATGCACCAATTGTAAAATAAAACGAGAAATTACAATTGTGAGTAGAAAATACAGAAGTTTCTCTATCCTCTGGTTTGTTGTTCAACAAAACAGCAGCCACACCTTAGCTTTTTGATGAGGCTGGAAACCCTCAGCTCTCGGACTGGAGTCCATGATATTCACAGGATCGTTTTGAAAATGTATTTAAAAAGCTTTATATATTTATGTTCAAGCCGCTTGTAAATAATGGAGAAATAAAACCATACATCATCGTCTAAATAGAAGATCTCAAATTATACAACTACAAGCCACACTAAAACATCACACTAACATGGGGCGTTTCTAGGATTTGACGGCATTGGGTCCTTAGCCCAAAGCAAGTAAATGTTCGCCCTGCAAATTTTTTTAAATTCAGCCGCTAAATGCATGAATTTGGTGCACTTTTGAGATGACCATTGATATTTCAGGTAACTTGCACATGTTGTGTCTTTGGCTCTGCCGGATTAAGTGATATGACATGCTATTCTATAAAATCTTTTCTCCGTAATTAATATTACCTGATTGAACTAATCATGTAAATGTAATTAACTAGAGAGTCAGGCACCACGAAATAATATTTATAGAGCTGTTATCTTCTGAATAAACTCTTAAAGAACTAGTAATATGTACATCAATAGCAGTCAATATTAATCGTCACCTTAATTCAGTCTCATCTGAAAGTTGTAAAATTCTTGGTTATCTTCACAAACCCTGGCTAACAAGTTGAATCAGCAATACAAAATTGGGTTTAAGTATTTATTTACTAAATACCTAACTAATCACACAGAATGAATTATACCTTGATGACAAATTAGAGGAAAATGTCCCTAGTGGACAGAACAGATTTGACAGCTGGTTACGCAAAAGAAAAGGTCTGGGTTTGAGGAAAAGTGGGAAGACTGAGGGACAAAGGGAGAAGCTGTGCTATCGTAAATATAGTATCTTACTAAGCTTCTAAATTCTAAATTACCACCCATTTGGAAAAGAAAAATGCAGTAAATATTTACTCTGAGCTGTGCTTCGGTAGGTTGGTGGTAGATGGAAGGCCGTGATGCCAAACCGAGTCCTTTGTCCTTTGAAGAATGTCTCTGGTGGTCAATTGGATACGTTGTAGTAATGTTGTTGTGTGGTAGACAGGATACTCTCTGTTCTTTCCTAGCCTACGTTTGCAGCTGCTGTTGCTAACTCAACGGCTAGGAGGTATCACTTCTGTAGTGACTAAGAGTTCAAAGTTCATACTATTCGCAACCAAGGCTCACTCTGAGGTTGGCTTCATTCTGTAGTTATTATCTGATCAATTCTGACATCAGACCGTCGTCCTCACATCCTCGGAACAGATAATTATTTGCCCTTTTAACGCAGAGGCTGCAGACCTCACGTACTTGGAACAGGAGGTTACAGTTTCATCAAGGCTTTATATAGTGGAGCGAGAAGGGTGTGTTTGAAAAGTTTTATAACCCATGTCTCTTCACAGGGGCAAGCCACTGATTGAGCAGAGCCCTAACCTTATGAAAACCCAAAACTCTCATTTGGAAGCTAAAATTACGTTTAATCTCTTCACCAATATTTTTATATTCAAACATTTAAATTGAACAACAATTCCATGTGAATCCGATAACTACAATGTGCAGACTTTCCACTGTAGAGTTTGTCATCTTATCATTGATGAGAATGTCTCAAATGACAACCGAACTGGGACATCATATTCATTAAGTACCACCGCATATGTTCAATTGGTCGGATTACCAGAATATAGTTCATTTCTCCCCACCTTCTGATGTTCCCAGAATCTCTATGTTAACCAAAGGGTTTTCAAATGTCACATTAGTAGGGTAGAGAGAGGAAAAAGGGGGAAAGAGGTATTTATGACTGTCATAAACCTACCCCCAGGCCAACGTCATGACAACCCTTAGACAAAGTAGTTAAATTAATAAATAAGTAAAATTGTCATTTGAAATTTCACCAATTTAATAATGGGCAGTTCTTTAAAAAGTAGTTACATAGCCTATATGGAAGTAACAGACATGAGCCAAGCATGTTTACCTGTTTCTATACTTGAATTATATATGTTAAGACCCAATTCATTTAGTCAGTTCTACTACAACAGCTCATTTTAAAAAGTGTTAAATATGTTGAAGTTCAGGTTCATCCACAGAAATGAAACCATCAAATTCACTCGCTAAAATAAACGCTTTCCTAATATCAACATCCTTAGTTTGCCCATTCACTAAATATAGTGTTAAATAACAGACTCACACCCAATACCTTTAGGATACTGAAACTTAACACTAGCTTATTAGCATTAGCATACCCTTATGCTGATGGAGACTAGTTAGCTACATCAACCCTGCAGCTAACTCTGCTGCTGCACTGACTTTCTGGCTGTTCTACCCTCTCCACCTCATTCACTACTCAACCTGATCGCTTTTTTGACTCTCTTTCAGAAGAAATTCTGAACAGCCACATTTTCTGTGCTATGTTGAGACATTTTACTGAGTGATGGGATTACACATCAGGGGCTTCTTGCTACTACCTAGCAGATATTGTGATTGTTTATTTTAGTCATTAAAATGTGCATAGCACAACTGATGTGTGGTTATGGAAACTCAACTCATAATCATCACAAATTTAATTATGGGGCATTTCAGGCCACGGAGTGAACAGAATTGTACGCTCGCAAACTCGATAACAAACGAGGGTTGAGGGGGCTAACGTTGCCAACTTCCCTTGTTTGACTAATTGTTTGGACCGACAGCAAAGATGGCTGCAGTGATTCCCCCAAGGACATAAGGTGAGGGTAAGTGGAGGAGGGTGTGTCTTTTTATGTGTTTCCCCTCAGCCCCAAAACCTCAGCTCTTGAATGACACATCGATGGCTCTGAAATAACTTAATTTGACTCTGTGTAAACTGGAAATCACATATCCGAGGCCGCATTCATTGTAGCTGGGGATTTTAACAAGGATAATCTGAAAACAAGACTCCCTAAATTTCATCAGCATATCAATTGTGCAACCAGGGCTGGTGAAACCCTCGATCATTGCTATTCTAACTTCCACGACGCATATAATGCCCTCCCCGCCCTCCTTTCGGAAAAGCTGACCACCACTCCATTTTGTTGCTCCCCTGACTATAGACAGAAACTAAAACAGGAAGCTCCCGCGCTCAGGTCTGTTCAATGCTGGTCCGACCAATCGGATTCCACCCTTCAAGATTGCTTCGATCACGTGAACTGGGACATGTTCCGCATTGCTGCGAACAACAACATTGACGATATGCTGATTCTGTGAGCAGGTTTATTAGCAAGTGCATTGGCGATGTTGTACCCACAACGTATATTAAAACATTCCCAAACCAGAAACCGTGGATTGATGGCAGCATTCGCGAACTGAAAGCCAGACCACTGCTTTTAATCAAGGCAAGGTGACCGGAAACATGACCGAATACAAACAGTAGCTATTCCCTCCAAGGCAATCAAACAAGCTAAGCGTCAGTATAGAGACAAAGTAGAGTCGCAATTCAACGGCTCAGACATGAGAGGAATGTGGCAGGGTCTACATTCAATCACGGATTACAAAAAGAAAACCAGCCCCGTCGCGGACCAGGATGTCTTGCTCCCAGACAGACTAAACAACTTCTTTGCTCGCTTTGAGGACAGTACAGTGCCACTGACACGGCCCACCACCAAAACCTGTGGGCTCTACTTCACTGCAGCCGGCATGAGTAAAACATTTAAAGGTGTTAACCCTCGCAGGGCTGCTGGCCCAGACGACATCCCCAGCCGCGTCCTCAGAGCATGCGCAGACCAGCTGGCAGGTGTGTTTATGGACATATTCAAACAATCCCGATCCCAGTCTGTTGTTCCCACATGCTACAAGAGGGCCACCATTGTCCCTGTTCCCAAGAAAGCTAAGGTAACTGAGCTAAACAAGTACCGTCCAGTAGCACTCACTTCCGTCATCATGAAGTGCTTTGAGAGACTAGTCAAGGAACATCTCACCTCCACCCTACCTGACACCCTAGACCCACTCCAATTTGCTTACCGCCCCAATAGGTCCACAGACGACGCAATCACAACCACACTCCGCACTACACACTGCCCAAACCAATCTGGACAAGAGGAATACCTATGTTAGAATGCTGTTCATTGACTACAGCTCAGCATTTAACACCATAGTACCCTCCAAACATCGTCATCAAGCTCGAGACCCTGGGTCTCGACCCCGCCATGTGCAACTGTGTCCTGGACTTCCTGACGGGTCGCCCGCAGGTGGTGAGGGTAGGTAAAAAACATCTCCACCCCGCTGATCCTCAACACTGGGGCCCCACAAGGGTAAATTCTGAGCCCTATCCTGTACTCCTGTTCACCCATGACTGCATGGCCATGCACGCCTCCAACTCAATCATCAAGTTTTGCGGACGACACAACAGTGGTAGGCTTGATTACCAACAACGACGAGACGGCCTACAGGGAGGAGGTGAGGGCCCTCGGAGTGTGGTGTCAGGAAAATAACCTTACACTCAACGTCAGCAAAACTAAGGAGATGATTGTGGACTTCAGGAAACAGCAGAGGAACACCCCTTATCCATATCGATGGAACAGTAGTGGAGAGGGTAGTACGTTTAAGTTCCTCGGCGTACACATCACAGACAAACTGAATTGGTCCACCCACACAGACAGCATCGTGAAGAAGGCGCAGCAGCGCCTCTCAACCTCAGGAGGCTGAAGAAATTCGGCTTGTCACCAAAAGCACTCACAAACTTCTACAGATGCACAATCGAGAGCATCCTGTCGGGCTGTATCACCGCCTGGTACGGCAACTGCTCCGCCCACAACCGTAAGGCTCTCCAGAGGGTAGTGAGGTCTGCACAACCACCCGATGTCACAGGGAAGGCCATAAAGATCATTAAGGACAACAACCACCCGAGCCACTGCCTGTTCACCCCGCTATCATCCAGAAGGCGAGGTCAGTACAGGTGCATCAAAGCTGGGACCGAGAGACTGAAAAACAGCTTCTATCTCAAGGCCATCAGACTGTTAAACAGCCACCACAAACATTGAGTGGCTGCTGTCCAACACACTGACTCAACTCCAGCCACTTTAATAATGGGAATTGATGGGAAATGATGAAAAATATATCACTAGCCACTTTAAACAATGCTACCTAATATAATGTTTGCATACCCTACATTATTAATCTCATATGTATATGTATATACTGTACTCTATATCATCTACTGCATCTTTATGTAATACATGTATCACTAGCCACGTTAACTATGCCACTTTGTTTACATACTCATCTCATATGTATATACTGCACTCAATACCATCTACTGTATCTTGCTTATGCCGCTCTGTACCATCACTCATTTATATATCTTTATATACATATTCTTTATTCCCTTACACTTGTGTCTATAAGGTAGTAGTTTTGGAATTGTTAGCTAGATTACTTGTTGGTTATTACTGCATTGTCGGAACTAGAAGCACAAGCATTTCGCTACACTCGCATTAACATCTGCTAACCATGTGTATGTGACAAATAAAATTTGATTTGATTTGACCGTGTAAAAACTACCCATTGCTCTACACCCGCAATAGCATATGCTAAACACGTGTATGTGACAAATAGATTTGATGTGTCCACTTAATTTGAGGAGAGGGTGTTTTTACGTGTTTGGAATGCATCCTTTGAATTCGGACTGCAGCCAGATGCATACATTCAGTCATGTGATTTCCAAGAAGAGTGTCGGGGTGCGGTGGTCACATGTATTACAAGAAAGAGAGATTTGGTCAAAGACAGTACAGTATAAAGATAAGCTAAAATGATTCTCCAATTCAAATCCCCAATTACACTTGTTGACGATGTCATGGCGACGTTGGCAAGCAAAACTCATGCGGAGAAGCAAGTCATCGGGTCTAATGGTCATCTTGCGCCAAACTGCGCATGTGCAGGCAGTCTTCTGTTTAGTCTGTTTCACAAACATTCCTGAAATCTTGCGATGCTGCGCCTCTGGGTTTAGAAACTCTGTGATTTGGTCTATAAAACAGGTTGTCAGACACCAGTCTACATCTGGGTAGAGAAACATCCCATACATTCTGAAGTATGTGCTGTACTTGGCTTCTATTTTGAACATCTAATGGTGATTTTTGTTTGGTTGACATCCATCGGCAAACTTCGATGACTTAAGGTAGGCTACTGTCCCTTATTTCAACGATAGACCGAAATTGTTGCTTAGCAAAACCTTTAATGTCCAGTCATCTACAATCCGCATTTGGTGAACCTGGCACGTCCGTTTGGGATATTTCAACAAAGAAGACGTTACTTCAAAGGAAGAACACCTTTCTTCCATCTGACACAATTGCATAAAATATTCCCACTGCTGGTCGCTCCTCTCTTCCGTTTCATCACTGAAACAATATCAGAGGCGCTGGCGCTGTTTCACCAAATGTAGATTCTAACTTTAATTGATCTTTGAGAAAAAACATTGTCCGTTCCTCCACTTATTGTGGTCCTGAAATGTAACCCCTCTCAAATTCTAAAGTGCTCTAGATGCCAGGACTGACAGTCCATGATATCTGCATTATAGTTTTAACCATATTTGGAATCTATACATTGCTTCTTTACATTTACAATTTGTTTAACCTTTACAAACAATGAAGTAAAAATGTGTCTTTTTCCCATTAGAACCCAAAATAAACAATCGTACTAAAGCTCATGACGTATTCATAAGTTATATTCTTCACATTGCTGCTTCTACTGTGTCATTAATTTAAATGTGTATATATGAACCAAACCCCGACTCTATAGCTGTAATAATGAACAGCCAGAAAGTCAGCTGCAGGGTTGTTGGTAGCTAACTAGTCTACATCAGCATTTGGGTAGGCTAATGCTAATAAGTGAGTGTATAGTATCCTAAAGGTATTGTAATCAGACAGCAAAACATTTCTCAAATCACAGTTATATACCTCCTCCTACTTAAGACACTCCCTCTCTCCAATCCTTAGTGTATGGTTTAACAGCAAAAACCTTATTACTCCCTTCAAGTGACCTGTCTTCACCTCCTGACCTCAACCCCTCCTTCATCTAATCCACAGATGTCCATCTGTCTTTTCTGTACCAACACGGTGCTTTGCACCCGTCCCCCAACACATTCCAACACATTCCACAGCGATCTGTCCTTCTACAGAGACATACAACTCTTTAATTTCCTATCATTCATTTACTATCTCAATGATCAAAGTTTAGCCGATTCCAACAGGATGTTTGGAAAGGTGCTTATTTCCGGCGAGTGTATTTGATTTGTTTTGTTTCTGTAGATTGTCACATAAAGCTTACTCATTATTCAATGTTTTTAATTATTTTCACTGCATCAGGGATAGCGTACACAGATATTTCGGTTTTACAGCCTACTTCATTGTGTAGGTACAATTTTATTTGAATTCAACAGATTTATGGCACCTCTCTCCAGCCTTGAATCTGCCAGGCTGAGACATTTTGAGATCTGCCCTAGTGCCACAGGGTCATAAATTACTCTGCGAATGAGCAAGGGTCAAGAACTGTCTGGGAGAACTCTGGGATGTGTCACGACTTCCGCCGAAGGTGGTTCCTCTCCTTGTTCAGGCGGTGCTCGGCGGTCGCCGGTCTACTAGCCATCGCCGATCCATTTTTCATTTTCCGTTTGTTTTGTCTTTGGTTTCATTTACACCTGGTTTTCATTTTCTTTAATTTCTGTGTGTATATTTACCTCTGTTTCCCACTTAGGTTTGTGCGGGATTGTTTTCATGTTGCTCATTGAGGTTTTCCTCAGTTAATTCACGTGTGTACAGAGTTGTTGTATAATTAAGGAGCGTTGTTTTTCTCCTTCCGTGACTATTTGTTCCGATGTCTTGGGCGTTTTGTGGTATTGTACCTGACCCATTGGCCTATTAAAGACACTACTTTGAACATCTCTGCTCTCCTGCGCGTGACTACCTTCACTAACCTCAAGTACAGTTTCACAACATGGCAACGCAATAAAACACCTTAATAAAGGCCACTTTGGAGAATGCTGTGGTAACATGTGCATTCAAAAGACTGCTTACAACAATTAAACCTCTTCTGCAAAAGTACTTTTGCAACCAATGTAATAATAACACTTACGGCAGTACGGAATAATACTACATACGATAAACAATATGCAAAGAAGCATTGGTAACTCTAACGTTAAAGAATAGTAGCAGCAATACAGTAGAACACAGAGGAAGAATATGATAGACAATGTTAGCAATTTATGTTATTCTTCAATAACACAGGCCCCAAAGCAAATCAGGGGGAGAAAATAGATTTATTTGAGAAGGACAAATCATAGATGCTATGCTGAAATGTAGGTGTTCAATCTTTCCTGTCTTCAGTTTTTCTCCTCAGAACAAAGGAACAGGATGCCATTCATAACCCCCCACCCTAGCCTGGAGTTGACCAATCAGAAGTCCTTGCAGTACAACTGGGCCAATGGCCAAATAACAAGTATCCTGCTCCCGACTCAATGTACAGACCAATGAAAACGTGGCACACGTAGCTCTGAGTCCAGAACTGACATTCCACAGATTCTAAACAGCTGTTGAACTGAAAACCAACTCCTATTGATCGTTACTTCTTGTCCTCTCATCCTCTGCGTTGTGTATTCATCTTCAAAATATTCTCATAACAATCAAACTCTCCTTGAGCGTTTCTTCTGGAGAGGATCCCCTCTTTTCTGGAGAGGATCCCTGGCTTGATGAAGCTCCACAACACATTACACCATGAACAGAAGGCAGTTACTTAACTCCACACGGTTCAAACAAATAATTAGATTTCACCTTACTATACGCCACATTTCAGACTGTTATACAAGAACACTGTCCATATCCAACTTTGCATATCGTTTATGAGTTTTCCCAACATATTTATGAATGGCTTTGCCTGATGTCCTTGGTGGCCATCTCATGAATTGATATGATGTATTTAGGTGAGCAGACAACTGGGTCGGTTGATTTGTGAGTTGCCCTTCGTGCCCGCCCCCATGCCCTATAATTCTGTATTTCTTTGTGACTAACTTGTATACAGGTAGACCAGAAAAGCCACATCCCGAATTGGCAGATGAGCGGCAACCCTGATTAGAAGCACCTGCTGCTCAATGCTGTTTTGAATTCAAATAAAATTGTACCTAAACACTGAAGGCTGTAAAGAAACACAGAGGATGGTGGCAGTTATATTGTCTTAAGGTACATTAAAGTTAGCCTTGTTTGACCATCCTGTTTAGTCATGCTGGTGGATCACAAATACCTTAATAGCTTCTACTGAGTCTAAGAACCCACGTTTATCAAAACAAAATGTAGTTGAAGCTGGAACACTTTCTTCAGGAAACAGTACCAAATATACAGTACAAAAAATACTGTTTCGAGAGCAAAAGCATTCACTGTCTGTTTTTTGGGTTATTTTCATATCTCATCTCTAAGAAAGTTGGAGGCCTTCAAGATCAACAAGAGAATGGGTGGAGATTGGTCAAAAGATTGAGCGGATCAGGCAGAGGGAGACCACGATCAAGCCAAAACTGATAAACAGAAAGCGGAGGAGGACAAACAGAAAGCGGAGGAGGACAAACAGAAAGCGGAGGAGGACAAACAGAAAGCGGAGGAGGACAAACAGAAAGCGGAGGAGGACAAACAGAACATGGAGGAGGAAAAACAGAAAGCAGAGGAGGACAAACAGAAAGCGGAGGAGGACAAACAGAACATGGAGGAGGAAAAACAGAACATGGAGGAGGAAAAACAGAACATGGAGGAGGACAAACAGAAAGCGGAGGAGGAAAAACAGAACATGTAGAAGGAAAAGAAAAAGACGGAAGAGGATAACAGGCTTGCTGAGAAAGTGAGAATGGAAACAGAACAAAAGATGGAAGAAAAACGAAGACAGGAGCTTGAGAAGGAAACTCTAAAAGTAATAGAACACAATAGACAGCGAGAGAAAAATGAAAAGACAAGAATTCAGCTGGAAAATGCAAAAGGAGATCAGAAAAATGTATGAAATGTATCCACATATTAAGAGACAAAGGCATGAACGGTTAAATGATCCACATAATGAATTATTGGACAAGGAAAACAATCATTGTATACCTTTAATATCCACAATTGCGCTGCCTGTTTTATTTTCCCCAAATGATGTCCTTAAAGGGATAGTTCACACAAATGACATAGTGGTTTAATAACCCTGTTAGCCGAACACAAGGCATGTGTTCTATAAAATGTACATGTATCCATACCCAGTATGTTAGCCAGTGGCGTCATTAGGTCTGGGCTTCTGGGGCTTCAGCCCTGGATATTAGTGGTCCAGCCCGAACATTTTGATTGTATTTTTTACATTCCAGTCTGGTATGAGTTTCCATAACCACACATCAGTTGCGCTATGCACAGTTTAACCTGTTAGTACTCTAGGGGCAGTATTTCATTTTTGGATAAAAAGACGTGCCCGTTTTAAGCGCAATATTTTGTCACGAAAAGATGCTCGAATATGCTTGGAATTGATAGTTTTGGAAAGAAGACAGTCTTACGTTTCCAGAAATGCAAAGATTTTCACTGTGAGTCCCTTAGAACAAATGCTTCGGGCAAAACCAAGATGTATGACCGACCAGGAAATGCACAGGATTTCTGAGGCTACGTTTTCCATGATCGCCTTATATGGCTGTGAATGCGACAGGAATGAACGGACTCTTTCTCTTGTTTCCCCAAGGTCTCTGCAGCATTGTGACGTATTTGTAGGCATATCATTGGAAGATTGACCATAAGAGACTACAATTGCCAAGTGTCCCTCTTGGCGTCTGCGTGGCATTCGGTGCGCAAAAATCAAGTCCCATTATTTTTCCATTCAAATCTCAGAACAAACCAGGCTACAAGGACGGTGCTTTCAATTGAGAGAAATATGACAAACCACCTTCAGGATTGATTCAAACAACGTTTTCCATGTTTCAGTCGATATTATGGAGTTAATTCGGAAAAAAGTTCGACATGTAGGTGACTGAATTTTCGGTTAGTTTCGGTAGCCAAATGCATAGTAACAAAAGGGAACGATGTGTCCTACACAAGAATCTTTCAGGAAAAACTGGACATCTGCTATGTAACTGAGAGTCTCCTCATTGAAACATCTGAAGTTCTTCAAAGGTAAATTATTTTATTTGATTCCTTGGCTGGTTTTTGTGAATATGTTGCGTGCTAAATACTAACCATAATGCTAAGCTAGCTATCACCACTCTTACACAAATTAGTGATTTTCTCTGGTTCTAAAGCATATTTTGAAAATCTGAGACGACAGGATTGTTAAGAAAAGGATAAGCTTGAGAACAGGCATATTTATTTCGTTTCATTTGCGATTTTTAAAAATCGCTAACGTTGCGTTATGGTAATGAGCTTAAGGCTGTAGTAACGATACCGTATGCGGGATGGGGCGTACTATCAGGTTAATGACTAAAATAAACTATCCAATATACTTTGCTAGGCAGTAGCAGGAATTGCAAGAAGCCCCTGATGTGACTCAGTGTCTGCTGTGATTGGTCGAGATATAACAACACAGTGGACCGCTCCGTCCCTTGACCCCACCCCTACAGCACTGGTTAGGTGTCAATCCCATCACTCAGTAAAACACCTCAACATAACACAACAAATATGGATATTCAGATTTTTTCCCGAAAGGCAAAAAAAAAGTGATCAGGTTGAGTAGTGAATGAGGTGGAGAGGGTAGAACAGCCAGAAAGTCAGTGCAGCAGCAGAGTTAGCTGCAGGGTTGGTGGTAGCTAACTAGTCTCTATCAGCATAAGGGTAGGCTAATGCTAATAAGCTAGCGTTAAGTTTCAGTATCCTAAAGGTATTGGGTGTGAGTCTGAGTTATTTAACACTATATTTAGTGAATGGGAAAGCTAAGGTTGTTGATAGAAGTCATGATATTAGGAAAAGTAGTTATTTCCAGCAAGTGTATTTGATGGGTTTCGTTTCTGTAGCTAGCTGAGACCGAAGAGATGATTAACTGGTTCTGACTGAAAAACATATCTTCTGACAGTGACACAGTGCCCCCTGTGGACGGAAGCTGAACTTTACTACACCATATTTAATCCTTTTCAAAATGAGCATTGTTGAGATGGTAGAACTGATTAAATGAATCATAGGTCTTATAACCTATATCCTTCTACATGTAAACATGCTTGGCTCATGTCTGTTATTTCCATATAGGCTATGTAACTATTTCTAAAGATCCGGCCATTATTAAATTGGTGAAATTATTTAATTGTGCTTTCATTTTTTACTCTTTATTCATTTAGCTACTTACTTTTTCTATTGTTGTTGCACTGCAGAGAGGTGAACCTGCAGGAAGGGGCAGGGCAGCCAGAAAGAGGGGGGAAAAGATGGCCAGCTTTGTGGTTATATTGTACAGGGAACAAAACATTAAATACATAGGCCTTTAAATTGTGTCCTCAAATGTTATGTAATGGTAGAACTGACGAGGTCTGTTAACTCATTCCATTACAAAAGTCAATTTTTCTTTGGCTCAAGTCTCTTTATATTCATAGAGCCTATGGGGCTATGTAGCTTCTTATCTGTCATGTTTGGAGTTGTGTTGCGCTGTTATGTGAACATTTACATTTTTCTTTACAGTTGAGTTGCCCTTGTTGTGTCAGTATACTAGGATACTAGGATAGGGCTGTAACGGTACAGGTATACCTACCAAACCGTTTTGCACGGGACCTTGGTTTGGTCCGCACTGTGAACCTGAATGAATACAAAATATATGAAAATTAAATATTGAAACACTAGGCTATGCTTACACTGGGTTGTATGCCATTGTCCCGTGAGTAAAGCTGAAAAAACATTGTAGGTTATTCTGTTAACACAACTACAACCTATGCTCACGTTGTAATCAAAATTGGAATTTTAACTGGCGGATTTCAAATGAACTGGCAAATCACCTTCTGTGAGGCACAGCCGGGAATTCTAGATGGTGAGTGGTGGGCTCGGTAAACCAGAATTGGAGGACCCTCCATTGTTTAAATCTCCAGTTTGGGAACATTTTGGTTTCGCAGTCGATGGTGGGATGAAGAAAGCACATGCAGACTCAATTAGCCTAGCTAGCTAGAAACAGCTAGCAGCACACGTAATCATCCATTTGGAGTGCAGCTGCACACGGCCAAGATCGAAATGTCTGTGGTAAATGTGTTGTTGACTTTGTATATCCCTATGGGGCTAGTTAGGGACCATAGGTAAATTATACAATATACAGTACATGGTAAAATATGTTAAAATTCCAATAGCTCCAAATGTCAATGACTTAACCTCTAACCAACGACACATTTTATACATGCATATACAAATATTGAAAGCATTAATGAGAACTACAAGGTGTGCAACATGAAAATATTGTATAAATATATTCTCCTTTACATTTACTATCCAAATTCAGGTTGCACACCAGCCAGCTGAAGCTAATTGGCAAACTAATTGGCTAACTCTTCCCACCTGTGAACACATACACACATGAAACCACACTCCGAAATCTAACTCACAGTTGAATTCAGTCATGGCCGCTAGCATTTCTTAATGAACCAAATCTAAAACGAGACCAAATCAGGAAGGGCAGTCGCCTTTTAAATCTAGCTGATGGCATGTTGTACCTCTTCCTTGCTACCTTTCAGAGCCAAGGAGGAGGACTGATGAGAACAGCAGGCCAGTGGCAGGCCAGCACTTAGAACAGCAGGCCAGTGGAGCACTTAGAACAGCAGGCCAGTGGAGCACTTAGAACAGCAGGCCAGTGGAGCACTTAGAACAGCAGGCCAGTGGAGCACTTAGAACAGCAGGCCAGTGGAGCACTTAGAACAGCAGCAACCAGGTGCAAATGGTAGGAAAGAGGAGGATTTACAGTTGAAGTTGGAAGTTTACATACACCTTAGCCAAATACATTAAACATTTTTCACAATTCCTGATGTTTAATCCTAGTAAAAATGCCCTGTCTTAAATCCGTTAGGATCACCACTTTATTTTAAGAAAGTGAAATGTCATAATAACAGTAGAGAAAATTATATATTTCAGCTTTAATTTCTTTAATCACATTCCTAGTGTGTCAGAAGTTTACGTACACCCAATTAGTATTTGGTAGCATTGCCTTTAAATTGTTGAACTTGGGTCAAACGTTTCGGGTAGCATTCCACAACCTTCCCACAATAAGTTGGGTGAATTTTGGCCCATTCCTCCTGACAGAGCTGGTGTCAGGTTTGTAGGCCTCCTTGCTCGCACATGCCTTTTCAGTTCTGCCCACAAATTTTCTATAGGATTGAGGTTAGGGCTTTGTGATGGCCACTCCAATACCTTGACTTTGTTGTCCTTAAGCCATTTTGCCACAACTTTGGAAGTATGCTTGGGGTCATTGTCCATCTGGAAGACCCATTTGGGACCAAGATTTAACTTCCTGACTGATGTCTTGAGATGTTGCCTCAATATATCCACATCATTTTCCTGCCTCTTGATGCAATCTATTTTGTGAAGTTCACCAGTCCCTTCTGCAGCAAAGCACCCCCACAACATGATGCTGCCACCCCGTGGTTCACGGTTGGGATGGTGTTCTTCGGCTTGCAAGCCTCCCCTTTTTCCTCCAAACATAATGATGGTCATTATGGCCAAACGGTCATTTTTTGTTTCATCAGACCAGAGGACATTTCTCTAAAAAGTACGATATTTGTCCCCATGTGCAGTTGCAAACCGTAGTGGATATAGATAATTTTGTACCTGTTTCCTCCAGCATCTTCACAAGGTCCTTTGCTGTTCTGGGATTGATTTGCACTTTTCAAACCAAAGTACGTTAATCTCAGACAGAACCTCCTTCCTGAGCGGTATGATGGCTGCGTAGTCCCATGGTGTTTATACTTGCGTACTATTGTTTGTACAGGTGAACGTGGTACCTTCAGGCGTTTGGAAATTGCTCCCAAGGATGAACCAGACTTGTGGAGGTCTACAATTTATTTTCTGAGGTATTGGCTGATTTTCTTTTGCTTTTCCCATGATGTCAAGCAAAGAGGCACTGAGTTTGAAGGTAGGCCTTGAAATACATCCACAGGTACACCTCCAATTGACTCAAATGATGTCAATTAGCCTATCAGAAGCTTCTAAAGCCATGACATAATTTTCTGGAATTGTCCAAGCTGTTTAAAGGCACAGTCAACTTAGTGTATGTAAACTTCTGACCCACTGGAATTGTGATACAGTGAGTTATAAGTGAAATAAGCTTTCTGTAAACAATTGTTGGTAAAAATGACTTGTGTCATGAAGAAAGTAGATGTCCTAACTGAGTTTGTTAAATAAGAAAGTTGTGAAGTGGTTGAAAAATGAGTTTTAATGACTCCAACCTAAGTGTATGTAAACTTCCTCTTCAACTGTAGGTGACCTAGACACAGGCCCAAAACAAGTAAAGCTACCTCAGTATCTCCTTGGCCATTCTGGATTGCAAAACTAAAGAGACCCAGCAGACAAGACACAGAGATAGATGGCAACAGAGGAGTAGATGAGGCACAAAACACAGAGACAGCAACACAACAATAGGATATGATGCAGAGACACCAGAAGAGGAAAGACAAAGAGACTGTAACAAACAAGAACCTGAGACAGCAACAGATGAGTTGTCGTGGAGGATCATTACAAAATATAATACTTACAAGAACTTGTGAATTCAATATAGGCTTTTAATACAAACATATCAGAAGCCTAGATGGTCCGCGGAACACACACTTTCCCAGAGCTCTGGCTCTGTTTTTGTACACATACAACATATGAGTCCATCCCACATGCAAATGAAGTTACTTCCCTCAGTCCATCTGCCACCACTATAGCCCAATCTGTGCATCCTGCTTGTTAACGCCCAATAACGCCCATATCTGCTTTCAGTTAAGTTATAATGGTGACAGGACCTCTTCATGTCCCAAAATAATACATGCCCATCTTATCCTATGGGCCCCTTAAGTTTAGCTTGGTTTGTTCTTTGGTATGTCTGTCCTTATTAGGACTAGTAGACTGTGTCTCTTCTCTTCATGTCCTAAAAATATATGGCCTATGTCTATAGTCCATCCGTTGGTCATTAGGCTGACCCCCTCCTTTGTGTGTCCCTCTGACCTTGGTATGTCCAGCTGTCCTATGCTCTCATGGCCTTACTTTGGCTTCCTGTCCTATACAATAGACAATGCATTTTACCAGAATGGCAAATGCACTCTAAGTGTATCTTTCTCTTGTGGTACAGTATTATGTTTCTCACTATATGTACATCTTGCTCCCACAGAGGCAACAGAGAAAGTGACAGAGTAGATGGAGAGTGAACAGAGATGGGTTTAGCACACAATCACTTCAAACTGCTCTATAGATTCTAATTAGTGAAAAAGTTAAACATGGTTTACAAAGGATTTGCAGGTTAAAAAAAGCTTGAAATTACTCTTAAAACAATCGTTTACTTTGACCCTTTTTACAACCAGGACAGGATTAGAGAAGAGGGTAGACAAGAGAGACAGCAACAGACGACACAGAAAGTGATGGAGGTAGTATGTGTGCTCAGCCCTCTGCCTATTACCTAAAGCTGCTGTATGTATTCTAATTATTACACTGTTTGGATACTGTGGGATTCTTTAATCAGTTTGACTCATTGGGCAAGTCGGTCTGTTTGAAGTTGTTCAGGGGTTTTTGACAATACACTGTAGATCAAAAAAAAATGTAATCATATCAAATTGTATTTATCATATGCACTGAATTACAACCTTACCGTGAAATGCGTACTTATGAGCCCTTAACCAACAATGCAGAGTTTTAAAAAAGTAAGACATTTGCTAAATATTTTGTTTTTCCAGACTAGAGACCCACAGTACCTACTATAATTCAGTACTGGCAGTGTCTGCTGTGGAAGGTGCAAGTTAACTAAAATATCTATTTTTTCAGTTTGGTGCATTACTTAAGTCAACTCTTAAGGTGGATTGTTTTAATTAAGACTGCATTATGTCCAACAGAAACCCATCAACATGTACAGTGTCTTTATGTTTTGTTTCTGCAGTTCAGGGGTTTTATCCGAAGAAATAAGAGCACCAACCGTCAGGGCTCCAGAGACCTCTTCCTGTTCAGGAAGAACAACAAGACTGGTGGACAAATATGTGAGTGACTCAAATGTTTACATAACATACTGTATCAGTGATATTTTACACACGCTGCATTGCCTGGGCAATGAGCAAAAAAACAAGTAATTTTGTTAACAGCCAAATGATCTGTTGAAAGGTTCTAATACCGGGGCTGCTGAAGTAACCCCAGTACTGATATGTTTTCAGAACACTGAGTCATGTCTGACTTGGAGACCATCGAGCTAGCCGCTCTGGGCCGACCCTTCCAGCTGGGGATGCTGTATGACTGTCGTAGAGATGTCCTCATCCCAGGTACAGGAAACTATTCCTCTTTGGTTTGGAGCTACTACTAGTGGATATAATTTTAGCTAAAAGTAAGCTATAGAGATTTGAAACAATTTGCTACCTTGTCTAAGAGACAAACTATCAGGAAGCCGGTGTGGAGAATGTCAAGCCTCCGAGGGCAGTCCATTCATTCCCCGAGAACGACGAGACCCGTTTGCTAGAAACTGAAGAGTCCGAGCCATGCACTTCCACTGATGATTACAGCTATCTGGCTGGACAAGAACACGTCGCACCAGGCCTAGCCACATCTCCAAACAATGCTGGAGAAGACCCGACTATCTTGAACCTGGACTCCCGGTTCCCGATGATAGCGGTGGTGCAGACAAAAAAAACATAGAAGATCCCGGTAAGTGGCCAACATAAATGAATGGATCTTTACGGGATATGTTAGTGCAGGAGGAAAAGGAGGAACATTTCCCAAGAGATGAGGGTCAACGAACGTTTTTGGTGGCCCACTACAATAGGAGGATGGCTAATGGGGGAAGAGAGTGGAGAGACCAAGGCTCGTCTATTCCAAGCAAATCGATCCAGGCTTCTGTTTTTGCGGCAAACTTTTTCACACGAGTGCAATCTGCGCTAGTCAGGAATGGAACCAGGGACTGGAAGAATTGTGCCACCTCAGCTTGCATGAAAAGTCACATGACCACCTAGATAGTTTCCAGAGGTGGAAGGAGCTGGAGATCAGGCTGGTGTCCAAGCAAATACAGATGATTTGATTTCAGGACCATGGACACCTACTGAGAGAACATCTGCTGCACCACATCAGAGGAAAGAGGCCGCTGTAGGCAGAGACAAAATAAATAAATGCTAAAACTGATGTTGGACAATCAAAATCGATAAATAAACTAAATTCGTTAAGGCTGGGTCATTGAAATAAGCTTTATGACCCTCCTATTGTAGAAACGAGACCCGTGTGGGAGCAAAACTCATGACTATGATTACGTTTTGATTTATTAACAGCATCTAGGCTGTCCACTTTGAGGAGCTGAGACAGAATGGCTATATAAGGAATGGAACATATAGGACCAGGGCCCCGCTACCATTATAACCTATACAGCTGTCAGATGTGGGCGTTATTAACAAGCAAGAACTGAGATGGAAAGATAATAATGGAGAAAGGTTAAGGAAGCTATTTTCACATAGAGGGAGTGGAACGAGGCCTGCCATGCATTTATGAAAGCACTTGTTTCTAAAGCTCAAATGATCTTACTCTCTTTTTCTTTTTTTTTTTTTACAGTCCTACAGTAATATTAAAATGTGTAATATCTTATATAAAACTGTTTTTTTTTTTATTGTAATTGGCACGACCACCTAGTTGTTACATGTGTGATAACAGATGGCATATTATTATTCAGAAACTGTTTCCTACTGTAGGTAGTTGGCTGCATAGTGATAGCAACATTGTAAATCTCCCATGCAGGGGTTAAAGTAACATTCTCTTATGCCTGGTAAGGGACTTCACCAAACGTTTTTATGGGCATAATCATAGAATTACATGTATAATTGGAGCCTATATGTTTGTGTTTACTGATTAGAGCCAACTGAGATGTGTGGTTCATTGGCTTTGTATTAAAACTCTTAGCCTCGTGTAAAGCCTTATGTTAATTTGTCCACCCCAAGGTAACTGAACAAAAATGATGGCCTAGATTAAATCAGAACTCTATAGAAAATCATGGTCTTTGTTCAAGCAATGTCAGAGATGTAACTGCATCAACTCTCTGAGTGGCTTTTCTTGTGGTCATTATCACAAAGCCACACCCATCCTACCGGTGCTAGAAGTTCAGAAGGAGAATGTGTAGACTATATAGAAATAATGACAAATTGAACATCATTAAATTAAAGAATAAGAATTGATCTCATCCTAATGGAGGTCTACTGTGTATCACAACACACATTCCTATGTTCATACTTGTCAAACGGATGCATGAGATTTCTGCTAATGTGACTCAGTGCATCGAATGTCCGCGATAGCTACAACGCCGGGAAACACAGTAATACCTCTGGCATGCCTGAGGGTCTTTCTATAAACTAGAGTACCAGTGAGGATTTCCTGCGGTGGACAACTCACAGATACAGCTGTTGATAACTAGTAATTGATATAAGGAACATAAGTAATTGATATAAGGAAAATTCAATACAATTCCCGAGTTAATTTTAACCAACTCTGTTTAACCCTTTCTCATGGTTGGTGTCTTGACAAATTTGTTCAATATCATGTCACATAAAACACTACATTTATTGCATTCATGGCAGTGTTTGTTGTTCATATATTAAGCATTTATCAGTTAAATGAGACATTGAACTTGATCCCGGTAAGAATCCTGGATGTTGCTCTGACAGTTCTTTGTTTGGTGATTTTGGAAATGCTCTGTAACTAGGCTTACTTACCATTTAGTGTTTCCTTATGTTACGGTGTGAATATAGTTTTCATGGGCACACAAATCCAAAATGGACAGTACCAATCAGAAGTTTGGACACCTACTCATTCCAGGGTTTTTCTTTATTTTTACTATATTCTACATTGTATAATAGTGAAGACATCAAAACTATGGAACCATGTAGGAACCCAAAAAGTGTTAAATCTAAATATATGTTAGATTCTTCTAAGTGATACAGCACTCGATGCAACAGCCAAAGTGCAGGGAAAATATTGTTTGCGAGGAACATCCATAATATTTAGTTGTCTCCTTCGTTAACCCGATGAAGACCATTGTGCCGTGGTCCATATTAGATCTAACATCCCTAGCAGCTGATTGATGTTGATCATCTGTCTGCTTGATTTACAGCAGGGTCACGTTAGATTGAACAGAGAACGAGTCAAGGTAATGAGTTAAGGTTGTATTGGACAGAGTCGACTGTGTGAAATTGTGTAGCATAGACTATAGCGTATAGGAGCATGGCCTTAACTACATATGAGGACACAGAGTCGACTGTGTGAAATTGTGTAGCATAGACTATAGCGTATAGAAGCATGGCCTTAACTACATATGAGGACACAGAGTCGACTGTGTGAAATTGTGTAGCATAGACTATAGCGTATAGGAGCATGGCCTTAACTACATATGAGGACACAGAGTCGACTGTGTGAAATTGTGTAGCATAGACTATAGCGTATAGGAGCATGGCCTTAACTACATATGAGGACACAGAGTCGACTGTGTGAAATTGTGTAGCATAGACTATAGCGTATAGGAGCATGGCCTTAACTACATATGAGGACACAGAGTCGACTGTGTGAAATTGTGTAGCATAGACTATAGCGTATAGGAGCATGGCCTTAACTACATATGAGGACACAGAGTCGACTGTGTGAAATTGTGTAGCATAGACTATAGCGTATAGGAGCATGGCCTTAACTACATATGAGGACACAGAGTCGACTGTGTGAAATTGTGTAGCATAGACTATAGCGTATAGAAGCATGGCCTTAACTACATATGAGGACACAGAGTCGACTGTGTGAAATTGTGTAGCATAGACTATAGCGTATAGGAGCATGGCCTTAACTACATATGAGGACACAGAGTCGACTGTGTGAAATTGTGTAGCATAGACTATAGCGTATAGGAGCATGGCCTTAACTACATATGAGGACACAGAGTCGACTGTGTGAAATTGTGTAGCATAGACTATAGCGTATAGGAGCATGGCCTTAACTACATATGAGGACACAGAGTCGACTGTGTGAAATTGTGTAGCATAGACTATAGCGTATAGAAGCATGGCCTTAACTACATATGAGGACACAGAGTCGACTGTGTGAAATTGTGTAGCATAGACTATAGCGTATAGGAGCATGGCCTTAACTACATATGAGGACACAGAGTCGACTGTGTGAAATTGTGTAGCATAGACTATAGCGTATAGCAGCATGGCCTTAACTACATATGAGGACACAGAGTCGACTGTGTGAAATTGTGTAGCATAGACTATAGCGTATAGAAGCATGGCCTTAACTACATATGAGGACACAGAGTCGACTGTGTGAAATTGTGTAGCATAGACTATAGCGTATAGGAGCATGGCCTTAACTACATATGAGGACACAGAGTCGACTGTGTGAAATTGTGTAGCATAGACTAAAGCTAAAGCGTATAGAAGCATGGCCTTAACTACATATGAGGACACAGAGTCGACTGTGTGAAATTGTGTAGCATAGACTATAGCGTATAGAAGCATGGCCTTAACTACATATGAGGACACAGAGTCGACTGTGTGAAATTGTGTAGCATAGACTATAGCGTATAGGAGCATGGCCTTAACTACATATGAGGACACAGAGTCGACTGTGTGAAATTGTGTAGCATAGACTATAGCGTATAGAAGCATGGCCTTAACTACATATGAGGACACAGAGTCGACTGTGTGAAATTGTGTAGCATAGACTATAGCGTATAGGAGCATGGCCTTAACTACATATGAGGACACAGAGTCGACTGTGTGAAATTGTGTAGCATAGACTAAAGCTAAAGCGTATAGAAGCATGGCCTTAACTACATATGAGGACACAGAGTCGACTGTGTGAAATTGTGTAGCATAGACTATAGCGTATAGAAGCATGGCCTTAACTACATATGAGGACACAGAGTCGACTGTGTGAAATTGTGTAGCATAGACTATAGCGTATAGGAGCATGGCCTTAACTACATATGAGGACACAGAGTCGACTGTGTGAAATTGTGTAGCATAGACTATAGCGTATAGAAGCATGGCCTTAACTACATATGAGGACACAGAGTCGACTGTGTGAAATTGTGTAGCATAGACTATAGCGTATAGAAGTATGGCCTTAACTACATATGAGGACACAGAGGTCTGTGGATTTTTGGTCAATTAATATTTTTTTATTGCAAGTTCCTTGTTTATTTGATTTGAATCTGAAATCAAACAATTCATAAACTGTTTTTTTGTCTAAAGGAAACATTAAATAATAATTAATGTGTTCTTGTAATTATTGGTTCTAGCTGGGCCGGATTAAGAAATCATAGTCCCGGGGTGTAAGCACACTGACTCACCTAATGATGGAGAGGAAGCCATAGGCTACCCACAGTGATGGCCATTGTGCTTGCTGTGGCAATAGTCCATCTCAATAATCTTAGCAATTTCTTCTTAGCTAATTTTGTATCTAATCGTAATTATCGCGTCCTAACGTATCTGCCCAGCAGCTAGCCAGCTAGCTAACGCCACCGTCTACATAGCTAGCTACATAGCCGTCTCTGTATCAAAAGATAATTGTGTAGATAATTGTGTAGTCTAGAGCGATTTTCTAGGTTACCTAGCCAGCTATTGTCGTTCTTTTAACGCAACGCGTAATCAACACTGCTAGCTAGCCAGCTAGCCCCTGAATCAACAACGCAGCCAGCTATTTGTCCCTTAACGCACTGCTAGCTAGCCAACAGCTAGCCAACGTCTAGATTAGAACTCAACAACCCGCATTCCGCCTCGCTCCACAGGTAGTATCACATTTTCATTTCATTTCATCACAGTACTTTGATTTGTTTGATCTGTAGCAGCTACATAGCTATACATTGTCTGTAGAAAGATAATTGTGTAGTCTAGAGCGATGTTCTAGGTTACCTAGCCAGCTATTGTCGTTCTTTTAACGCAACGTAACATAATCAACACTGCTAGCTAGCCAGCTAGCCCCCGAATCAACAACGCAGCCACTGCCAGCTAGCCTACAAAGTCAACAACGCAGCCACTGCCAGCTAGCCTACTTCAGCAGTACTGTATCATTTTTAATCATTTTAGTCAATAAGATTCTTGCTACGTAAGCTCAACTTTCTGAACATTCGAGACGTGTAGTCCACTTGTCTCCTTTGCATTAGCGTAGCCTCTTCTGTAGCCTGTCAACTATGTGTCTGTCTATCCCTGTTCTCTCCTCTCTGCACAGACCATACAAACGCTCCACACCGCGTGGCCGCGGCCACCCTAATCTGGTGGTCCCAGCGCGCACGACCCACGTGGAGTTCCAGGTCTCCGGTAGCCTCTGGAACTGCCGATCTGCGGCCAACAAGGCAGAGTTCATCTCAGCCTATGCCTCCCTCCAGTCCCTCGACTTCTTGGCACTGATGGAAACATGGATCACCACAGATAACACTGCTACTCCTACTGCTCTCTCTTCGTCCGCCCACGTGTTCTCGCACACCCCGAGAGCTTCTGGTCAGCGGGGTGGTGGCACCGGGATCCTCATCTCTCCCAAGTGGTCATTCTCTCTTTCTCCCTTACCCATCTGTCTATCGCCTCCTTTGAATTCCATGCTGTCACAGTTACCAGCCCTTTCAAGCTTAACATCCTTATCATTTATCGCCCTCCAGGTTCCTCGGAGAGTTCATCAATGAGCTTGATGCCTTGATAAGCTCCTTTCCTGAGGACGGCTCACCTCTCACAGTTCTGGGCGACTTTAACCTCCCCACGTCTACCTTTGACTCATTCCTCTCTGCCTCCTTCTTTCCACTCCTCTCCTCTTTTGACCTCTCCCTCTCACCTTCCCCCCTACTCACAAGGCAGGCAATACGCTCGACCTCATCTTTACTAGATGCTGTTCTTCCACTAACCTCATTGCAACTCCCCTCCAAGTCTCCGACCACTACCTTGTATCCTTTTCCCTCTCGCTCTCATCCAACACTTCCCACACTGCCCCTACTCGGATGGTATCGCGCCCGTCCCAACCTTCACTCTCTCTCCCCGCTACTCTCTCCTCTTCCATCCTATCATCTCTTCCTCTGCTCAAACCTTCTCCAACCTATCTCCTGATTCTGCCTCCTCAACCCTCCTCTCCTCCCTTTCTGCATCCTTTGACTCTCTATGTCCCCTATCCTCCAGGCCGGCTCGGTCCTCCCTCCCGCTCCGTGGCTCGACGACTCATTGCGAGCTCACAGAACAGGGCTCCGGGCAGCCGAGCGGAAATGGAGGAAAACTCGCCTCCCTGGCATCCTTTCACTCCCTCCTCTCTACATTTTCCTCTTCTGTCTCTGCTGCTAAAGCCACTTTCTACCACTCTAAATTCCAAGCATCTGCCTCTAACCCTAGGAAGCTCTTTGCCACCTTCTCCTCCCTCCTGAATCCCCCCCCCTCCCCCCTCCTCCCTCTCTGCAGATGACTTCGTCAACCATTTTGAAAAGAAGGTCGACGACATCCGATCCTCGTTTGCTAAGTCAAACGACACCGCTGGTTCTGCTCACACTGCCCTACCCTGTGCTCTGACCTCTTTCTCCCTCTCTCTCCAGATGAAATCTCGCGTCTTGTGACGGCCGGCCGCCCAACAACCTGCCCGCTTGACCCTATCCCCTCCTCTCTTCTCCAGACCATTTCCGGAGACCTTCTCCCTTACCTCACCTCGCTCATCAACTCATCCCTGACCGCTGGCTACGTCCCTTCCGTCTTCAAGAGAGCGAGAGTTGCACCCCTTCTGAAAAAACCTACACTCGATCCCTCCGATGTCAACAACTACAGACCAGTATCCCTTCTTTCTTTTCTCTCCAAAACCCTTGAACGTGCCGTCCTTGGCCAGCTCTCCCGCTATCTCTCTCAGAATGACCTTCTTGATCCAAATCAGTCAGGTTTCAAGACTAGTCATTCAACTGAGACTGCTCTTCTGTATCACGGAGGCGCTCCGCACTGCTAAAGCTAACTCTCTCTCCTCTGCTCTCATCCTTCTAGACCTATCGGCTGCCTTCGATACTGTGAACCATCAGATCCTCCTCTCCACCCTCTCCGAGTTGGGCATCTCCGGCGCGGCCCACGCTTGGATTGCATCCTACCTGACAGGTCGCTCCTACCAGGTGGCGTGGCGAGAATCCGTCTCCTCACCACGTGCTCACCACTGGTGTCCCCCAGGGCTCTGTTCTAGGCCCTCTCCTATTCTCGCTATACACCAAGTCACTTGGCTCTGTCATAACCTCACATGGTCTCTCCTATCATTGCTATGCAGACGACACACAATTAATCTTCTCCTTTCCTCCTTCTGATGACCAGGTGGCGAATCGCATCTCTGCATGTCTGGCAGACATATCAGTGTGGATGACGGATCACCACCTCAAGCTGAACCTCGGCAAGACGGAGCTGCTCTTCCTCCCGGGAAGGACTGCCCGTTCCATGATCTCGCCATCACGGTTGACAACTCCACTGTGTCCTCCTCCCAGAGCGCTAAGAACCTTGGCGTGATCCTGGACAACACCCTGTCGTTCTCAACTAACATCAAGGCGGTGGCCCGTTCCTGTAGGTTCATGCTCTACAACATCCGCAGAGTACGACCCTGCCTCACACAGGAAGCGGCGCAGGTCCTAATCCAGGCACGTGTCATCTCCCGTCTGGATTACTGCAACTCGCTGTTGGCTGGGCTCCTGCCTGTGCCATTAAACCCCTACAACTCATCCAGAACGCCGCAGCCCGTCTGGTGTTCAACCTTCCCAAGTTCTCTCACGTCACCCCGCTCCTCCGCTCTCTCCACTGGCTTCCAGTTGAAGCTCGCATCCGCTACAAGAACATGGTGCTTGCCTACGGAGCTGTGAGGGAACGGCACCAGTACCTCCAGGCTCTGATCAGGCCCTACACCCAAACAAGGGCACTGCGTTCATCCACCTCTGGCCTGCTCGCCTCCCTACCACTGAGGAAGTACAGTTCCCGCTCAGCCCAGTCAAAACTGTTCGCTGCTCTGGCCCCCAATGGTGGAACAAACTCCCTCACGACGCCAGGACAGCGGAGTCAATCACCACCTTCCGGGGACACCTGAAACCCCACCTCTTTAAGGAATACCTAGGATAGGATAAAGTAATCCTTCTCACCCCCCTTAAAAGATTTAGATGCACTATTGTAAAGTGGCTGCTCCACTGGATGTCATAAGGTGAATGCACCAATTTGTAAGTCGCTAAATGACTTAAATGTAATGTAAATGTAAATCTCAAGATGAGCGACTTTGAAAACAGTGCTGCTGTTAGCTAGAAATTGGGAGTAGATTAATTGTTATATTTTTTGTATTGTTTTAACATATACATTAGTCATCTCTTTTCAGCGGTAGACATTTGCTTTCCAAACTACATTTTTTCCAGGATTGTATTTTGAAATCTGCAAAAGGCAAACAGACAGTTGCAACCAGCCATAGAAATATACTGAACAAAATATAAACTCAACATGCAACAATTTCAGACTTTACTGTTACAGTTCATATAATGTATATATAATGTATATATAAATGTATATATATAATGTATATATATATGTATATATATAATGTATATATATAATGTATATATAAAATGTATATATATATATGTATATATATAATGTATATATAAATGTATATATATAATGTATATATATATAATGTATATATATAATGTATATATAAAATGTATATTAAAAATGTATATGTATATATATAATGTATTATATATAATGTATATATATATAATGTATATATATAATGTATATTAAAAATATTAAAATGTATATATATAATGTATATATATATGTACCAGTATATGTATATATAATGTATACATATATAATGTATATAAAAATGTATAATGTATATATATAATGTATATGTATATTAAAATGTATATATATATAATGTATATATATATAATGTATATATATAATGTATATATATAATGTATATATATAATGTATATATATAATGTATATATATAATGTATATATATATAATGTATATTAAAAATGTATATATATATAATGTATATATATAATGTATATATAAAATGTATATATATAATGTATATATATAATGTATATATATAATGTATATTAAAATGTATATAATGTATATATATATATGTATGTATATATAAATGTATATATATAAATGTATATATATGTAATATAAAATATATATATAATGTATATATATAATGTATATATATAATATATGTATATATATAATGTATATATAAAATGTATATTATAATGTATATATATATAATGTATATATATAATGTATATATAAAATGTATATATATAATGTATATATAAAATGTATATGTATATATATAATGTATATATAAAAAAAATGTATATATATCATGTATATATATAATGTATATATAAAATGTATATATAAAATGTATATATATATAATGTATATATATAATGTATATATAAAATGTATATATATAATGTATATTATATAAGTCTATATATAATGTATATATATAATGTATATATAATAATGTATATATATAATGTATAATGTATATATATAATATATAATATAAAAATGTATATATATAATGTATATTAAAAATGGTATATAATGTATATATATAATGTATATATAAAATGTATATATAAAATGTATATATAAAATGTATATATATAATAATGTATATATATAATGTATATATAAAATGTATATATATGTATATATAAAATGTATATATAATAATATATATAATGTATATATAAAATAAATATGTATATATATATGTATATATATAATGTATATATAAAATGTATATATATAATAATGTATATATATAATGTATATATAAAATGTATATATATATCATGTATATATAAAATGTAATGTATATATATGTATATATAAAATGTATATATATAATGTATATATATAATGTATATATAAATGTATATATATAATGTATATATATAATATATATATAATGTATATATATATATATGTATATATATAATGTATATATATAATGTATATATATGTATGTATATATATAATGTATATATATAATGTATATATATAATGTATATTAAAAATGTATATATAATGTATATATATAATGTATATATATAATGTATATATAAAATGTATATATAAATGTCTCCAATCTATGGATTTCACATGACTGGGAATACAGATATGCACATTCAAAACAACACCAAATGGGTGTGGATCAGAGAACCAGTCTTGCGCTGCCTTATGCAGCACGGCACATCTTCTTCCCATTCAGTGGATCAAGCTGTTGATTGTGGCTTTGAGGCTATAGTGTGTTTGTTTACATTTCCTTTGTTTACAAATATTGGAGTAAAACAAGCTTATATTTTGGGTTCTGTTCGGTACGAATTAGTCATTTATAAGTTACATTCTTCTAGAATCAACGGTTACATATCATTAGGTACAAAAATGTATGTAGCAACTGCTGATTGTAAGGTAAGCTATAAGGTAAACTACTGTTGCATTGATATTGTACATGAGGCCAAGACTTGCAATCCCAATCCTTTCATGTGAATCCTCTTCTTGTTTCATTGGAACTTGTAAAAACACCTTAATAACCCTGTAATTTACTATGTCTTTTTTAATCCTGTTTCTATGATCTGATTCCACTACCATGTAACCCAGTTCACTTTGGATAAAGACATCTGCTAATTGGTATATATTATTAAAGTCTCCTTTACTCTGGCTTCCCCATGTAGTTACCTTTCCTTTCCAATAGATGGCAGTCAAAGCTAGTTGAAGTCACTATAGCAACAGGGACAGGGGGTTAGTACGTGTTGAAAGTAGTTTTATCTTGGTACCCTTGAACCTGTTTATTATAGTGGACAAGCTAACGAATACTATTTTTACACAGACATTAGGCCCATGTCTTGAAAATAATACAGCAGGCTAGATTTAATAAATGAACTGGTTTTATTCAGCGCAAAGTCAATGTAAATGCCACTAGCTTCTAGGTATGTTCTCCTTATGGAAGAAACGACACACGCAGGGATGACACGCCGTACTCCTCGTCCAATTCTCCCTTGTGCCCATAGCAGGGTGAACTAGCGATAACCAGCCTGTATGCTCTGTAAACAAAATCATAAGAAGAATTAATCTGATACCGAAACGAAATCATATTGTATTCATGTTGAGCACGCCCCATTATTGGTTAGAATGAGATTTAATGAATCATGATGCTGTCTGCGACTCCGGCATTAATCAAAATGTCAATGCGTTACCATCGAGCCAAACAGTGCTTATGATAATTATCGTTATATGTTAATGATTCTATCTCAATTGAGCACACACCCACTACTGATGTTAGCTTTAAACAATGTAGAATAAACCAACATTTCAGCTATTATTTAACTGGCATACCTGCTGCTGACTGGTCGAGTAACTTCTTCGGCCAGGAAGTCCTTCATAAGGATTAGTCCAATACTTTGCCATCCAGACATATTGACAGGAACCTCTGACTGGATGTAAAACAGCCACCATCCACTGGGATCTTGTACTGTATCGCCACCATCTCTCTACAACTCACACACTCATACTCCTATCCATTATCTGTCAGTATCCACACTCACACCAGGTTGTGTCACCGCTACTCTGACCCTCTAGCTGAGGTGTTTCAGGCGGCATATCTGTGTTGTTACTGCTACGAGATCAAACTGATCTGGGGCAACGATCGCCTCAAACATGAACGGCTTCATTAGGTTTATTTGCTCCCTAACTAAAGTTATTTCATCCCCTTTCATAAACTCATTCTCAGACTCGGAGCTACTCTCCTGCCAGTGATGCAACAATGCCAATATGTTCTCTCCTGCCAGTGATGCAACAATGCCAATATGTTCTCTCCTGCCAGTGATGCAACAATGCCAATATGTTCTCTCCTGCCAGTGATGCAACAATGCCAATATGTTCTCTCCTGCCAGTGATGCAACAATGCCAATATGTTCTCTCCTGCCAGTGATGCAACAATGCCAATATGTTCTCTCCCAATGCCAGTGATGCAACAATGCCAATATGTTCTCTCCTGCCAGTGATGCAACAATGCCAATATGTTCTCTCCTGCCAGTGATGCAACAATGTAACACTGTACTCACCTTGAGTGGGTTGAGTCACTGACGTGAACTTCCTGTCTGGTCTTGCGCCCCTCTGGCTCATGCAGTGGAGAAGACCTTTGTGGTCTACAGTATACTCAGCCTTGTCTCAGGGTAGTAAATTGGTGGTCTGTTGATATCCCTCTAGTGCGGTGTGGGCTGTGCTTTGACAAAGTGTGTGGGGTTATATCCTGTCTAGTTGGCCCTGTCCAGGGGAATCGACACAGCCACAGTGTCCCCCGACATCTCATCCTCCAGTATCTATGCTGTAATCGTCTATGTGCCGGAGGGCTGGGGTCAGTCTGTTGTATGGGGTGGCAGGTAGCCTAGTGGTTAGAGCATTGGACTAGTAACTGAAAAGTTACAAGATTGAATCCCTGTGCTGACAAGGTAAAAATCTGTCGTTCTGCCCCTGAACAAGGCAGTTAACCCACCGTTCCTAGGCCGTTATTGAAAATAAGAATTTGTTCTGAACTGACTTGCCTAGTTAAATAAAGGTAAATAAATATATCTGGTGTAATTCTCCTGTCTTATTTGGTTTTGTGAATGTAAGTATGATCCCTCTAATACCCTCTCCCCCCTTCCCTCCTGGAGGACCTGAGCCCTAGGGACAATGTCTCAGGATTACCTGGCCTGATGACTCCTGGCTAACCCCAGTCCACCTGGTTGTGCTACTACTCCAGTTTAAACTGTTGTCACCCCTGGTCTGTTTCACCTGTCCTTGTCTCCAACCCCCTCCAGGTGTTGCTCATCTTCCCCCATTATCCCCTGGGTTCTTATTCCTATGTTAGTCTGTTGACAAACAAGATAAACTGGCAAGTCAACCAGCATTTTGTTTCAGCTCCTGCTTTTCCCCAGTCTCTTTTTCTCACTCTCTTGGTTTTGACCTTTGCATGTCCTGACTCTGAGCCCGCCTGTTGACTACTCGGCCTGCCCCCTGAGCCTGCCTGCCGTCCTGTGCCTTTGCCACTACTCTGGATTATCGACCCTTGCCTGCCTTGACCTGTCGTTTGCCTGCCCCTGTAATTAACATTGTTACTTCAACACAGTCTGCACTTGGGTCTTACCTTGATTCCTGTTCTGCCAGCAGCTATGGATCTCTCTCTCTGGCCATCTATGAACATTTGAACATCTTGAAGGACAATCTGGCCTTACTGGCCATGTATTCTAATCATTTCCAATCGGCCCTCCTCAGAGCCTGGTTCCTCTCTAAGTTTCTTCCTAGGTTCCTGCCTTTCAGGGAGTTTTTCCTAGCCAATGTGCTTCTACATCTGCATTGCTTGCGGTTTGGATTTTTAGGCTGGATTTCAGTATAAGCACTTTTTGTGACATCTGCTGATGTAAAAAGGGCTTTATAAATACATTTGATTTGATAGAAAGAGGGGGAAGGGAAGCACTACCAAGGTACACAATAGTACATCTTTTAGAGGACCGAGGCACTCTTCATATAATTAATTAAAATGCCTTTATTAGTATGGCATGTTCAATAGACACAAAGTTTTTTTTTAAACGACGCGTTTCATCTGCATGGCCTTCGTCAGGGAGTACAAAGAAAAAAAAGGAATACAATGTCCTCTTTTGAACAACTTTTCCAATTAGCCCTAATTGGAAGAGGGAGTGGTTACACAATTGATTGGACACACCTAGTAAGCAATACTACATTAAAAGATGAAATACTGAAGCTATGTTATCATAAAGATACAACTCCAAGCTAGAAGTATCAGAACACGAAAAAGTAGTTCTAACCTTAAATATGACTGGGAGAAGTGTCAAGAATAAGAAAGCAATGTATTCCATAGTACACTAGAACACAGCAAAAGCATGAACAACAACAGTCTAAACATAGCTGAGGGAAATTGAGCAAAATGTCTACTAGATGACAGCAAATGGACCCATCACGACCCTACAGGAAGGGTGAGAAATCCATATCTTCATTTAAACGAGGGTACTTAGTGGCCTGTAGTTGGTAAATCCATATCTTCATTTAAACCAGGGTATTTAGTGGCCTGTAGTTTGTAAATCCATATCTTCATTTAAACCAGGGTATTTAGTGGCCTGTGGTTTGTATATCCATATCTTCATTTAAACCAGGGTATTTAGTGGCCTGTAGTTTGTAAATCCATATCTTCATTTAAACCAGGGTACTTAGTGGCCTGTAGTTTGTAAATCCATATCTTCATTTAAACCAGGGTACTTAGTGGCCTGTAGTTTGTAAATCATATCTTCATTTAAACCAGGGTATTTAGTGGCCTGTAGTTTGTACATCCATATCTTCATTTAAACCAGGGTACTTAGTGGCATTTAAACCAGGGTATTTAGTGGCCTGTAGTTTGTAAATCCATATCTTCATTTAAACCAGGGTATTTAGTGGCCTGTAGTTTGTAAATCCATATCTTCATTTAAACCAGGGTACTTCCCTGTAGTTTGTAAATCCATATCTTCATTTAAACCAGGGTATTTAGTGGCCTGTAGTTTGTAAATCCATATCTTCATTTAAACCAGGGTATTTAGTGGCCTGTAGTTTGTAAATCCATATCTTCATTTAAACCAGGGTATTTAGTGGTCTGTAGTTTGTAAATCCATATCTTCATTTAAACCAGGGTATTTAGTGGCCTGTAGTTTGTAAATCCATATCTTCATTTAAACCAGGGTATTTAGTGGCCTGTAGTTTGTAAATCCATATCTTCATTTAAACCAGGGTATTTAGTGGCCTGTAGTTTGTAAATCCATATCTTCATTTAAACCAGGGTACTTAGTGGTCTGTAGTTTGTATATCCATATCTTCATTTAAACCAGGGTATTTAGTGGCCTGTAGTTTGTAAATCCATATCCTCATTTAAACCAGGGTATTTAGTGGCCTGTAGTTTGTAAATCCATATCTCATTTAAACCAGGGTATTTAGTGGCCTGTAGTTTGTAAATCCATATCTTCATTTAAACCAGGGTACTTAGTGGCCTGTAGTTTGTAAATCCATATCTTCATTTAAACCAGGGTACTTAGTGGCCTGTAGTTTGTAAATCCATATCTTCATTTAAACCAGGGTATTTAGTGGCCTGTAGTTTGTACATCCATATCTTCATTTAAACCAGGGTACTTAGTGGCATTTAAACCAGGGTATTTAGTGGCCTGTAGTTTGTAAATCCATATCTTCATTTAAACCAGGGTATTTAGTGGCCTGTAGTTTGTAAATCCATATCTTCATTTAAACCAGGGTACTTAGTGGCCTGTAGTTTGTAAATCCATATCTTCATTTAAACCAGGGTACTTAGTGGCCTGTAGTTTGTAAATCCATATCTTCATTTAAACCAGGGTATTTAGTGGCCTGTAGTTTGTAAATCCATATCTTCATTTAAACCAGGGTATTTAGTGGCCTGTAGTTTGTAAATCCATATCTTCATTTAAACCAGGGTATTTAGTGGCCTGTAGTTTGTACATCCATATCTTCATTTAAACCAGGGTACTTAGTGGCCTGTAGTTTGTAAATCCATATCTTCATTTAAACCAGGGTATTTAGTGGCCTGTAGTTTGTAAATCCATATCTTCATTTAAACCAGGGTATTTAGTGGCCTGTAGTTTGTAAATCCATATCTTCATTTAAACCAGGGTATTTAGTGGCCTGTAGTTTGTAAATCCATATCTTCATTTAAACCAGGGTACTTAGTGGCCTGTAGTTTGTAAATCCATATCTTCATTTAAACCAGGGTATTTAGTGGCCTGTAGTTTGTAAATCCATATCTTCATTTAAACCAGGGTATTTAGTGGCCTGTAGTTTGTAAATCCATATCTTCATTTAAACCAGGGTATTTAGTGGCCTGTAGTTTGTAAATCCATATCTTCATTTAAACCAGGGTACTTCGTGGCCTGTAGTTTGTAAATCCATATCTTCATTTAAACCAGGGTATTTAGTGGCCTGTAGTTTGTAAATCCATATCTTCATTTAAACCAGGGTATTTAGTGGCCTGTAGTTTGTAAATCCATATCTTCATTTAAACCAGGGTATTTAGTGGTCTGTAGTTTGTAAATCCATATCTTCATTTAAACCAGGGTATTTAGTGGCCTGTAGTTTGTAAATCCATATCTTCATTTAAACCAGGGTATTTAGTGGCCTGTAGTTTGTAAATCCATATCTTCATTTAAACCAGGGTATTTAGTGGCCTGTAGTTTGTAAATCCATATCTTCATTTAAACCAGGGTACTTAGTGGTCTGTAGTTTGTATATCCATATCTTCATTTAAACCAGGGTATTTAGTGGCCTGTAGTTTGTAAATCCATATCCTCATTTAAACCAGGGTATTTAGTGGCCTGTAGTTTGTAAATCCATATCCTCATTTAAACCAGGGTATTTAGTGGCCTGTTGTTTGTAAATCCACATCTTCATTTAAACCAGGGTATTTAGTGGCCTGTAGTTTGTAAATCCATATCTTCATTTAAACCAGGGTATTTAGTGGCCTGTAGTTTGTAAATCCATATCTTCATTTAAACCAGGGTACTTAGTGGCCTGTAGTTTGTAAATCCATATCTTCATTTAAACCAGGGTACTTAGTGGCCTGTAGTTTGTAAATCCATATCTTCATTTAAACCAGGGTATTTAGTGGCCTGTAGTTTGTACATCCATATCTTCATTTAAACCAGGGTACTTAGTGGCCTGTAGTTTGTAAATCCATATCTTCATTTAAACCAGGGTATTTAGTGGCCTGTAGTTTGTAAATCCATATCTTCATTTAAACCAGGGTATTTAGTGGCCTGTAGTTTGTAAATCCATATCTTCATTTAAACCAGGGTATTTAGTGGCCTGTAGTTTGTAAATCCATATCTTCATTTAAACCAGGGTACTTAGTGGCCTGTAGTTTGTAAATCCATATCTTCATTTAAACGAGGGTATTTTCATTTAAACCAGTGTGCCTGTAGTTTGTAAATCCATATCTTCATTTAAACCAGGGTATTTAGTGGTCTGTAGTTTGTAAATCCATATCTTCATTTAAACCAGGGTATTTAGTGGCCTGTAGTTTGTAAATCCATATCTTCATTTAAACCAGGGTATTTAGTGGCCTGTAGTTTGTAAATCCATATCTTCATTTAAACCAGGGTACTTAGTGGTCTGTAGTTTGTATATCCATATCTTCATTTAAACCAGGGTATTTAGTGGCCTGTAGTTTGTAAATCCATATCCTCATTTAAACCAGGGTATTTAGTGGCCTGTAGTTTGTAAATCCATATCCTCATTTAAACCAGGGTATTTAGTGGCCTGTTGTTTGTAAATCCACATCTTCATTTAAACCAGGGTATTTAGTGGCCTGTAGTTTGTAAATCCATATCTTCATTTAAACCAGGGTACTTAGTGGCCTGTAGTTTGTAAATCCATATCTTCATTTAAACCAGGGTATTTAGTGGCCTGTAGTTTGTAAATCCATATCTTCATTTAAACCAGGGTATTTAGTGGCCTGTAGTTTGTAAATCCATATCTTCATTTAAACCAGGGTATTTAGTGGTCTGTAGTTTGTAAATCCATATCTTCATTTAAACCAGGGTATTTAGTGGCCTGTAGTTTGTAAATCCATATCCTCATTTAAACCAGGGTATTTAGTGGCCTGTAGTTTGTAAATCCATATCCTCATTTAAACCAGGGTACTTAGTGGCCTGTAGTTTGTAAATCCATATCTTCATTTAAACCAGGGTATTTAGTGGCCTGTAGTTTGTAAATCCATATCTTCATTTAAACCAGGGTACTTAGTGGCATTTAAACCAGGGTACTTAGTGGCCTGTAGTTTGTAAATCCATATCTTCATTTAAACCAGGGTACTTAGTGGCCTGTAGTTTGTAAATCCATATCCTCATTTAAACCAGGGTACTTAGTGGCCTGTAGTTTGTAAATCCATATCTTTAAACCAGGGTATTTAGTGGCCTGTAGTTTGTAAATCCATATCTTTAAACCAGGGTATTTAGTGGCCTGTAGTTTGTAAATCCATATCTTTAAACCAGGGTATTTAGTGGCCTGTAGTTTGTACATCCATATCTTTAAACCAGGGTATTTAGTGGCCTGTAGTTTGTAAATCCATATATTCATTTAAACCAGGGTACTTAGTGGCCTGTAGTTTGTAAATCCATATCTTCATTTAAACCAGGGTACTTAGTGGCCTGTAGTTTGTAAATCCATATCCTCATTTAAACCAGGGTACTTAGTGGTCTGTAGTTTGTACATCCATATCTTTAAACCAGGGTATTTAGTGGCCTGTAGTTTGTAAATCCATATCTTCATTTAAACCAGGGTACTTAGTGGCCTCTAGTTTGTAAATCCATATCCTCATTAAAACCAGGGTATTTAGTGGCCTGTAGTTTGTAAATCAATATCCTCATTTAAACCAGGGTATTTAGTGGCCTGTAGTTTGTATATCCATATCCTCATTTAAACCAGGGTATTTAGTGGCTTGTAGTTTGTACATCCATATCTTCATTTAAACCAGGGTATTTAGTGGCCTGTAGTTTGTAAATCCATATCCTCATTTAAACCAGGGTATTTAGTGGCCTGTAGTTTGTATATCCATATCCTCATTTAAACCAGGGTATTTAGTGGCTTGTAGTTTGTACATCCATATCTTCATTTAAACCAGGGTATTTAGTGGCCTGTAGTTCTGTAAATCCATATCCTCATTTAAACCAGGGTATTTAGTGGCCTGTAGTTTGTATATCCATATCCTCATTTAAACCAGGGTATTTAGTGGCTTGTAGTTTGTACATCCATATCTTCATTTAAACCAGGGTATTTAGTGGCCTGTAGTTCTGTAAATCCATATCCTCATTTAAACCAGGGTATTTAGTGGCCTGTAGTTTGTATATCCATATCCTCATTTAAACCAGGGTATTTAGTGGCTTGTAGTTTGTAAATCCCGAATCTTTTCCTTTGGTTTAACTGTTTAAGACGGTCCCCTTTTCTAATAGAGGCCGGAATATGATCAATACCCATAGCTTGTAGGGAGGCAGGGTTGCCATGGTGTAAGGACTTGTAGTGCCTTGCCATGGGATAGTCTTCATTGCCTACCCGTATGGCGTACTTGTGTTCCGCTAAGCGGTCTTGAAGGCGTCTCTTTGTCCGTCCAATGTAGAACACCTTGCACTGTGGACATTCCAATCTATAGATGAGAATGAGTGGTTTTACAGTTTTTTTTTTTGAATTTTTACCCCTTTTTCTCCCAAATTTTGTGGTATTCAATTGTTTAGTAGCTACTATCTTGTCTCACCGCTACAACTCCCGTACGGGCTCGGGAGAGACGAAGGTTGAAAGCCATGCGTCCTCCGATACACAACCCAACCAAGCCGCACTGGTTCTTAACACAGCGCCATCCAACCTGGAAGCCAGCCGCACCAATGTGTCGGAGGAAACACAGTGCACCTGGCAACCTTGGTTAGGCGCATTGCGCCTGGCCCGCCACAGGAGTCGCTGGTGTGCGATGAGGCAAGGATTTCCCTACCGGCCAAACCCTCCCTAACCCGGACGACGCCTTCCGCCAATTGTGCGTCGCCCACGGACCTTCCGGTCGCGGCCGGTTACGACAGAGCCTGGGCGCAAGTCTCTGGTTGCACAGCTGGCGCTGCAGTACAGCGCCCTTAACCACTACTGACACATAAACTACTGCAGCATAAATACTGGAGGCTGAGACAGGAGGGGTCAGGAGACACTGTGGCCGCATCCGATGATACCCCCGGACAGGGCCAAACAGGAAGGATATAACCCCACCCACTTTGCCAAAGCACTGCCCCCACACCACTAGAGGGATATCTTCAACCACCAACTTACCATCCTTAGACAAGGCGGAGTATAGCCCACAAAGATCTCCGCCACGGCACAACCCAAGGAGGGGTGCCAACCCAGACAGGAAGATCAGATCAGTGACTCAACCCACTCAAGTGACGCACCCCTCCTAGGGACGGCATGAAAGAGCCCTAGTAAGGCAGAGAAACCCAGTGGAAAGAGGGGAAGCAGCCAGGCAGAGACAGCAAGGGCGGTTCGTTGCTCCAGAGCCTGTCCGTTCACCTTCACACTCCTGGGCCAGACTACACTCAATCATATGACCCACTGAAGAGATGAGTCTTCAGTGAAGACTTAAAGGTTGAGACCGAGTTTGCGTCTCTCACATGGGTAGGCAGACCATTCCATAAAAATTGAGCTCTATAGGAGAAAGCCCTGCCTCCAGCTGTTTGCTTAGAAATTCTAGGGACAATTAGGAGGCCTACGTGTAGGTATGTACGGCAGGACCAAATCAGAGCGATAGGTAGGAGCAAGCCCATGTAATGCTTTGTAGGTTAGCAGTAAAACCTTGAAATCAGCCCTTGTCTTGACAGGAAGCCAGTGTAGGGAGGCTAGCACTGGAGTAATATGATACATTTTTTGGGTTCTAGTCAGGATTCTAGCAGCCGTATTTAGAACTAACTGAGGCCATGATTATTTTCATCATTGTGTCAAGAGATATAGTACTAAAACAATTGATCCTAGGTCCTGGCAGAGTTGTGCAGACTCAGGACAACTGAGCTTTGAAGGAATACGCAGATTTAAAGAGGAGTCCGTAATTTGCTTTTTAATAATCATGATCTTTTCCTCAAAGAAGTTCATGAATTTATTACTGCTGAAGTGAAAGCCATCCTCTCTTGGGGAATGCTGCTTTTTAGTTAGCTTTGTGACAGTATCAAAAAGGAATTTCGGATTGTTCTTATTTTCCTGAATTAATTTGGAAAAATAGGGTGATCGAGCAGCAGTAAGGGCTCTTCGATACTGCACGGTACTGTCTTTCCAAGCTAGTCGGAAGACTTCCAGTTTGGTGTGGCGCCATTTCCGTTCGAATTGTCTGGAAGCTTGCTTCAGAGCTCGGGTATTTTCTGTGTACCATGGAGCTAGTTTCTTATGAGAAATGTTTTTAGTTTTTAGGGGTGCAACTGCATCTAGGGTATTGCGCAAGGTTAAATTGAGTTCCTCAGTTAGGTGGTGAACTGATTTTTGTCCTCTGGCGTCCTTGGGTAGACAGAGGAGTCTGGAAGGACATCAAGGAATCTTTGTGTTGTCTGTGAATTTATAGCATGACTTTTGATGTTCCTTGGTTGGGGTCTGAGCAGATTATTTGTTGCAATTGCAAACGTAATAAAATGGTGGTCCGATAGTCCAGGATTATGATGAAAAACATTGAAAGATCCACAATATTTATTCCATGGGACAAAACTAGGTCCAGAGTATGACTGTGACAGTGAGTAGGTCCAGAAACATGTTGGACAAAACCCACTGAGTTGATGATGGCTCTGAAAGCCTTTTGGAGTGGGTCTGTGGACTTTTCCATGTGAATATTAAAGTCACCAAAAATGTGAATATTATCTGTTATGACAAGGTCCGATAGGAATTCAGGGAACTCAATGAGGAACGCTGTATATGGCCCAGGAGGCCTGTAAACAGTAGCTGTAACAAGTGATTGAGTAGGCTGCATAGATTTCATGACTAGAAGCTCAAAAGACGAAAACATCATTTTTTTGTGTAAATTGAAATTTGCTATTGTAAATGTTAGCAACACCTCCGCCTTTGCGGGATGCACGGGGGATATGCTCACTAGTGTAGCCAGGAGGTGAGGCCTCATTTAACACAGTAAATTCATCAGGCTTAAGCCATGTTTCAGTCAGGCCAATCACATGAAGATTATGATCCGTGATTAGTTCATTGACTATAATTGCCTTTGATGTAAGGGATCTAACATTAAGTAGCCCTATTTTGAGATGTGAGGTATCACGATCTCTTTCAATAATGACAGGAATGGAGGAGGTCTTTATCCTAGTGAGATTGCTAAGGCGAACACCACCATGTTTAGTTTGCCCAACCTAGGTCGAGGCACTGATAGAGGAATTCTAAATTCCTTTATGTTTTATTGCCAAAACCAATTCAATTCACACTCATTTCTAATTCATGATAAGTTGTAAGTTTATCATTTGCATGAATTAGCAAGAGACCAGTGTTAAAAACAAGTTCAGCATTTATTCTTGATGAGTACTGACCCAAAATACAAAGAACATTACATTTTAAAGAAAGAGAACATAAAATGACGTCATCAGTTTCACTCCCTCTTCCCATCCTCACAAAAGCGTAGTATTCAGTCCTGGAGATAGTTTTACTCCCCTCATAAAACTACATTCCAACCTGTCTAAAAGATATACTTCTCTCCACTAATGGAATCCAACCAAAACATTCTTATCTGTCCGAAAAGCTATCACAAATCCCTCCCTTAAACCGCCCAAGAGACACAGACAATTAATTCGTTCTGCTTACATTTTCAGTAACAGCTTAACCAAAAACTCATACTTTTCATATCATAACATAATAGTATTAGAATAAATGGTTCTAATCAATAATGTATACATAATTAATCATTTCAACTATAATTTCCTCTAACAGGCACGGACACGGTCTCAATGGGGATGGCTGAGCTGACTACACTGACTGTGCTAGTGGCAGACTCCACTATGCTGGCAGGCTGGCTAACGGCCTGCTGCCTGGCCTGCACCCTATTTCATTGTGGAGCTAGAGGAGTTAGAGCCCTGTCTATGTTAGTAGATAAGATGAGAGCACCCCCCCAGCTAGGATGGAGTCCGTCACTCCTCAGCAGGGCAGGCTTGGTCCTGTTTGTGGGTGAGTCCCAGAAAGAGGGCCAATTATCTACAAATTCTATCTTTTGGGAGGGGCAGAAAACAGTTTTCAACCAGCGATTGAGTTGTGAGACTCTGCTGTAGAGCTCATCCCTCCCCCTAACTGGGAGGGGGGCCAGAGACAATTACTCGATGCCGACACATCTTTCTAGCTGATTTACACGCTGAAGCTATGTTGCGCTTGGTGATCTCTGACTATTTCATCCTAACATCGTTGGTGCCGACGTGGATAACAATATCTCTATACTCTCTACAATCGGCAGATTTAGCCAACATCATCTTCAGCCCCCTGGTAAACAGTGTATGATCGCTGGATTATTCGTTTTAAGTCTAATACTGCGGGTAATGGAGTCGCCAATGACAAAAATTTTCAATTTGACAGAGCTAATGGTGAGAGGCTTCGGTGTCTCAGACACCGTACCGGGAGGAGTAGAGACCAGAGAAGGCTCGGCCTCTGACTCTGACTCGTTGCTTAATGGGGAAAACCGGTTGGAAGTTTCTGTCGGCTGAATGAGCTATACCGGTTGAGCATTCCTACAGCATTTCCCTCCAGAAAACGTGAGAAAGTTGTCCGGCTGTGGGGACCGTGTGAGGGGATTTATACTAACGTTACTCTCTGTACTTACTGGTGGCACAGACGCTGTTTCATCCTTTCCTACACTGAAATGACCCTTTCCTAACGATTGTGTCTGAAGCTGGGCTTGTAGCACAGCTATCCCTGCCGTGAAGGCGATCGTTCTCCTGTATGTTATGAGTACAGCGTCTGCAATTAGAAGGCATCATGTTAATGTTACTACTTAGCTTCGGCTGTTCGGGGTCCTGACGAACCGTGTCCAGATAAAGCGTCCGGTGAAAAAGTTGAATGAAAAAAAAGTTGAGGGAAAAACAAAAATATAAACGGTAATTTAAAAGTAAAAACCGTAAAGTTGTCAGGTAGCAAAAGTAAGGTTGTATGTAAACTTCCGACGTCAACTGTATGTTTGTGGGTGTAGATATGGTTGTCCTTGTTTGATAGAGCCATTTGGACGTTTTTCAGCTATGTTCCAATCTGTGGATTCATTGTCTCACGTCAGAATTAGACTTTCTTCCATGTTTCTCCAATGTCAAATTTCAAAGGGATTGTTGCAAGTTTAAGTTTAGGCATTAATTAAATTTAAGGTTAGGCTTAAGTTAAAGGGCATGAACTATAAACACTTAAAGATAAGGAATAAGGTTTGGGATAGGCTTAAAACAAAAAATCTCAAAAACAACTTTCAATCATTGATTTTAACTTGCAACCTTTTTGATTCAGAGGCAGATGCTAACACCCATCCGCCACTGTGTCCACGGTGTCAGAGACCTACTTGAAGGTAACAGCTCACTGTACTTTGCCCGTCTCACCTTTCCCCGATCCCTGACTAATCTCCCAGTCCCTGCCGCTAAAAAAACATCCCCACAGCATGATGCCGCCACCACCATGCTTCACCGTATGGATAGTGCCAGGTTTTCCAGACGTGACGCTTGGAATTCAGGTCAAAGAGTTCAATCTTGATTTCATCTGAGATTCCTTTAGCTGCCTTCTGGCAAACTCCAAGCAGGCTGTCATGTGCCTTTTACGGAGAAGTGGCTTCCGTCTGGCCACTCTACCATAAAGGCCTGATTGGTGGAGTGGCTTCCGTCTGGCCACTCTCACCACAAAGGCCTGATTGGTGGAGTGGCTTCCTGTCTGGCCACTCTACCATAAAGGCTCGATTGGTGGAGTGGCTTCCGTCCTGGCCCACTCTACCATAAAGGCCTGATTGGTGGAGTGCTGCAGAGATGGTTGTCCCCTTGATTCAGACTCCTTGACTTTTCAAAAAATTGTTATGTTAATTTTAGAATAAGGCTGTAATGTAACAAAATGTGGAAAAAGACAAGGGGTCTGAATATTTTTCCGAATGCACTGCACTTAAGGGTGTTTGGCCACTACAAGCTGCCAGAACAGCTTCAATGCTCCTTGGCATAAATTCTAATTGTGGACCTAAACCATGCCTGGAAAAATGGACCCCATACCATGACATTATTTTTGTAGCCCCTCATTTACTCAAGTGTTTCCTTGAGTATATATACAGCTTGTTGCATTGTGGCCATAGACACATAACCAATAGAAGGGTTTGTAATCTCTTACCCTGGCAATTAGACTGTTAAACTAATAAGTACACTAGCAATGGACGCCAGTCCTGACTTGGGAACGGCCATCTATGGACTGTACACTGAACAAAATATAATTGCTCCACCTCTGGTTTACTGACACCTGCCTACTCTTGACCCTGACTGCCGTCCGGTATTGCTGCTCCACCTCTGCTTAACTGACACCTGCCTACCCTGACCCTGACTGCCGTCCTGTACCATTGCCCCACCTCTGGTTTACTGACACCTGCCTACCTTGACCTGTCTATTACCTGCCCCTGTTGGATTATTGAACCATAGTTAAATCGACATGGTCTGCATCTGTCTTACCTTCATATCTTGGTATCCTTCATATCTGAAATCCTGCCAAAAGGGGTGGAACAACAATCCACATTCCACAGGCCACAGTCAACAGGCCACAGTCCACAGTCCACAGGCCACAGGCCACAGTCCACAGTCCACAGGCCACAGTCCACAGGCCACAGTCCACAGTCCACAGTCCACAGGCCACAGGCCACAGGCCACAGTCCACAGGCCACAGTCCACAGTCAACAGGCCACAGTCAACAGGCCACAGTCAACAGGCCACAGTCCACAGGCCACAGTCCACAGGCCACAGGCCACAGTCCACAGGCCACAGTCCACAGTCCACAGGCCACAGTCCACAGGCCACAGTCCACAGGCCACAGTCCACAGGCCACAGTCAACAGGCCACAGTCCACAGGCCACAGTCAACAGCCTGATCCACTCTATGGGAAGGAGATGTGTCGCGCAGCAAAGGTGCATATTTGTATTCCAAGTCATGTGAAATCCATAGATTAGAGCCTATTTTATTTATTTCAGTTGACTGATTTCCTTATATGAACTGTAACCCAATAAAGTCAAATTGTTGCACGTTGAGTTTATATTTTTGTTCAGTACATTTCCATGGTTGTTGCAACTGTCTGTTTGCCTTCAGCAGATTTCAAAATACAATCCTGGGAAAAATGTATAGTTTGGAAAGCAAATGTCTACTGCTGAAAAGAGATGGCTAATCTGTATGTAGAAACAATATAAAAAAAAAAAATTCAACTCCCAATTTCTAGCTAACAGCAGCACTGTTTTTCAAAGTCGCTCATCTTGAGATGGACTATTGCCACAGCAAGCACAATGGCCATCACTGTGGGTAGCCTATGGCTTCCTCTCCATCATTAGGTGAGTCAGTGTGCATTATTCTTTTTAAACAAAGCCCCGGGGCCTATGATTTCTTAATCCGGCCCTGTTTTCACAGGTTGAACTGGAACCAATAATTATAAAAACACAATAATCAAATAATGATTTAATATTTCCTTTCGACAAAAAACAAAACTAAAATTCAAATCAAATAAACGAGGAACGATTGTCATGCAATAAAAATATTAATTGGCCCAAAAAATCCACAGACCTCTGTGTCCTCATATGTAGTTAAGGCCATGCTTCTATACGCTTTAGTCTATGCTACACAATTTCACACAGTCGACTGTACAATACAACCTTAACTCATTACCTTGACTCGTTCTCTGTCCAATCTAACTTGACCCTGCTGTAAATCAAGCAGACAGATGATCAACATCAATCACCTGCTAGGGATGTTAGATCTAATATGGACCACGGCACAATGGTCTTCATCGGGTTAACGAAGGAGACAACAAAATATTCTGGACATTCCTCGCAAACAATATTTTCCCTGCACTTTTGGCTGTTGCATTGAGTGCTGTATCACTTAGAAGAATCTAAAATATATTTTGATTTAACACTTTTTGGGTTCCTACATGGTTCCATAGTTTTGATGTCTTCACTATTATACAATGTAGAAGATATTAAAAAATAAAGAAAAACCCTGGAATGAGTAGGTGTCCAAACTTCTGATTGGTACTGTCCATTTTAG